>NC_060177.1:77507038-77594538 GCF_021184085.1 Oncorhynchus gorbuscha
TACCTAGTGTTGTCATGGTGTGTGTGTGTGTGTGTGTGTGTGTGTGTGTGTGTGTGTGTGTGTGTGTGTGTGTGTGTGTGTGTGTGTGTGTGTGTGTGTGTGTGTGTGTGTGTGTGTGTGTGTGTGTGTGTGTGTGTGTGTGTGTGTGTGTGTGTGTGTGTGTGTGTGTGTGTTTCGCCTTTCTGTAATTTGCAGAGATATACTACTGGTATGTGTTGTCATGTGGAATGTGTGTGTGTGTTTCACCATGTCTGTAGCCTTGCCTCCTATTTCCTCAGTGAGAGGGAGCTAAGAGAAACGGCCAGTCATGAGGAGTGTATTGATCAGCTAGCCAGGCGCCTGTCTTGCCTGTGTATAGACAAGTCCTTCAAGGGCTAAGCCCATGGCAGCCTGAGTTAATCTTTTCTAAACCATCAATACACTTTAACAGAAACTATCGTCACATCCACAGCCAGACAGAGCACAGGAATCACTTTTACTTTACTGTTTTAATTGTTTTGTGTGTGTATAGTCTCTGTGTGTGTTTGTTTCATCTGTATGTGTGTGTGTGTGTGTGTGTGTGTGTGTGTGTGTGTGTGTGTGTGTGTGTGTGTGTGTGTGTGTGTGTGTGTGTGTGTGTGTGTGTGTGTGTGTGTATGTGTGTGTGTGTGTGTATAGTCTCTGTGTGTGTGTGTGTGTGTGTGTGTGTGTCTCTGTGTGTTTGTGTGTGTGTGTGTATAGTCTCTGTGTATGTTTGTGTGTGTGTGTGTGTGTGTGTGTGTGTGTGTGTGTGTGTGTGTGTGTGTGTGTGTGTGTGTGTGTGTGTGTGTGTGTGTGTATAGTCTCTGTGTGTGTTTGTTTCATCTGTATATGTGTGTGTGTGTTTGTGTATAGTCTCTGTGTATGTTTGTTTCATCTGTATGTGTGTGTGTGTATAGTCTCTGTGTATGTTTGTTTCATCTGTGTGTGTGTGTGTGTGTGTGTGTGTGTGTGTGTGTGTGTGTGTGTGTGTGTGTGTGTGTGTGTGTGTGTGTGTGTGTGTGTGTGTGTGTGTGTGTGTGTGTGTGTGTGTGTGTGTGTGTGTGTGTGTGTGTGTGTGTGTGTGTGTGTGTGTGTGTGTGTGTGTGTGTGTGTATATATCAGAATCAAGGGCTGGAACCACCCAGTTTATAATGGACAATAACCATTGCTACAAACACCACAACTACAGACCCATGGATTGAATTTACAATTGTACTGACAGACAAATGAGAATGGGCAGATTACAGACAAACCACCAACAAACCTGATTTAAATTAGATTGTGAAGTAACTTGCACAATTATTGCCCATTCCATCCACGTTCATTTATTCAGTGGGCTGGCATCGTTTGCATCGCTGGATAGAGTCAAGGACATGGTTTGCATTTTTCTAAAGACCTACTGCAACATGTAACATGTTTAGTTTCCCTTAGAATAATAGGGAATGTGAGCTGATTGGACCGTCGTGAGACAGGTCAGTTTTACCCTTCAGTGGGTTATAGTAATGGAGTTCTAGTAAAGGAAGCAGTCCCATAACAGCTTCTTTTTATAAAGTAAAACGTAAAAGAGAATAGTATCAACCCGCCAGGCGCGCTGTCAGATGATTTGCTGCTGATAAATAGGTCTAATACCAACTCATCATTACACCTTTGTCTTTCTAAATAAATCAACCTCTTCACCCTCCTTATCATTCAGTTAGGCCTATTTTTAATTCAATTGTGAAAGTGCACAATTATCACCCATTCATCCATTTGTCATTCATTCAGTGAGGAGAGAGAGACAAATTAACGCCTGGCTGGATACCAAGTCATCCTATAGCACAATGTCTTGGTGGATTACATTAGGGATATATTTTAAAAAAGTGATTTCAAAATTCTGAAAAACAAAAAACAAAAAAGTCAGGGAAGGAGTAGGACACCGCTATGTTTTGGGTATACGTCTTTTATTTACAAATCAAACATCAGTGACCTATGGTGGTTCTAGTGTTAACCAATGAGAGATGGACGTGAAGATCTGCAGCTGCTCTACTAAGTATTGTAGTTGGACTGAGAGCAGGGGATAAGAGAGAGCAAGTGAGAGAGAGATGGGAAATGGATGAGAGAGAGAGAGAGAGAGAGAGAGAGAGAGAGAGAGAGAGAGAGAGAGAGAGAGAGAGAGAGAGAGAGAGAGAGAGAGAGAGAGAGAGAGAGGAAGAGGATGAGAGAGAGAGAGAGAGAGAGAGAGAGAGAGAGAGAGAGAGAGAGAGAGAGAGAGAGAGAGAGAGAGAGAGAGAGAAGAGGATGAGAGAGCGAGAGAGAGAGAGAGAGAGAGAGAGAGAGAGAGAGAGAGAGAGAGAGAGAGAGAGAGAGAGAGAGGAGAGAGAGAGAGAGAGAGAGAGAGAGAGAGAGAGAGAGAGAGAGAGAGAGGAAGAGGATGAGAGAGAGAGAGAGATCAGGGGATGAGAGAGAGAGCAGGGGATGAGAGAGAGAGGAGAGGGAGACGAGGGGTTGAGAGCGATGTAAGCCCAGGTTGAGTTTCCTGCTGTTCCTCCCTATAGTTCACCTACTTCAAATGGCATCCTATTCCCTATACTACCTTTAAGTGTCCTAGGTCAAAAGTAGTGCACTATATAGGAAATAGGGTTCTTTTTGGGATGAATCCCATTCCCGAGTTTAACTGTTTTTCCCGAGCCAAAACCATGTCGTAAAAGTGACGTGATTAAAGAGCACACACAAAAGAAGAACATTTCTGGGTAATTCTAGATGGCAAAGGAAAAGGAGTGGGAGGATTGTATCTGTACAGACATGAAAAACATCAACTTTCTCCTTCTTTCCACTGTCATTATGATGGGATTAAATGTTGGCACCAAACGTTTAGTGACAATGATCCCTTATCTATTCAGGTGATACCTTGTCTATTCCGGTGATGCCTTATCTATTCAGGTGATCCCTTATCTATTCAGGTGATCCCTTATCTATTCAGGTGATCCCTTATCTATTCAGGTGATCCCTTGTCTGTTCAGGTGATGCCTTATCTATTCAGGTGATCCCTTATCTATTCAGGTGATCCCTTATCTATTCAGGTGATCCCTTATCTATTCAGGTGATACCTTATCTATTCAGGTGATCCCTTGTCTGTTCAGGTGATCCTTTATCTATTCAGGTGATCCCTTGTCTATTCAGGTGATACCTTATCTATTCAGGTGATACCTTATCTATTCAGGTGATCCCTTGTCTGTTCAGGTGATCCTTTATCTATTCAGGTGATCCCTTGTCTATTCAGGTGATCCCTTGTCTGTTCAGGTGATCCCTTGTCTATTCATGTGATCCTTTATCTATTCAGGTGATCCCTTGTCTATTCAGGTGATCCCTTGTCTATTCAGGTGATCCCTTGTCTATTCAGGTGATCCCTTGTCTATTCAGGTGATCCTTTATCTATTCAGATGATCCCTTGTCTATTCAGGTGATCCCTTGTCTGTTCAGGTGATCCCTTGTCTATTCAGGTGATCCCTTGTCTATTCAGGTGATCCCTTATCTATTCAGGTGATCCCTTGTCTATTCAGGTGATGCCTTATCTATTCAGGTGATGCCTTATCTATTCAGGTGATCCCTTGTCTATTCAGGTGATACCTTATCTATTCAGGTGATCCCTTGTCTATTCAGGTGATGCCTTATCTATTCAGGTGATGCCTTATCTATTCAGGTGATCCCTTGTCTATTCAGGTGATCCCTTATCTATTCAGGTGATCCCTTGTCTATTCAGGTGATGCCTTATCTATTCAGGTGATCCCTTATCTATTCAGGTGATCCCTTGTCTATTCAGGTGATCCCTTGTCTATTCAGGTGATCCCTTGTCTATTCAGGTGATCCCTTGTCTATTCAGGTGATCCCTTATCTATTCAGGTGATCCCTTATCTATTCAGGTGATCCCTTATCTATTCAGGTGATCCCTTATCTATTCAGGTGATCCCTTGTCTGTTCAGGTGATGCCTTATCTATTCAGGTGATCCCTTATCTATTCAGGTGATCCCTTGTCTATTCAGGTGATGCCTTCAACATTCAGGCAAACATTTTGTACCAGCAAATGGCGCTGAGCTGTGAGTAAAATAACCATCATATTTCAAATGACTGGAAAGGCACATTATTTTATGCCAATTCCAAATAATTTTTCAACTTGTGTTCGATCTTGTGCATCACCTGCACCATACAGATGACAAAACTCAGGTGAAATATGATTCCCCTTATAATGCACAGCGTTGAAGAAAAGTTACAAATTAAATTGTGCTCCAGATTGAAATGAGTTTTACGGAGATGTGCTTTTTTGTGTGAAGAAAATGTCACCCTCAAACTCTCAAAGCCTTGTCCCAAGACATCAGTAATCAAACACTGTCTGATGATGCTGTCTCGTAACCTGCTTTATTTAATCTCTCCTCTATCTGGTCTGTATAGTACAGTATGCCTGCTGTGTTCTGGCCCAGATTAGTCCTCGAAGTATGTAGCGAATCCCTCACCGATTTGCAGGTTGCCTTAGCAACAATCATAATAATAAGGTGGCGAAGCTCTCACTGATCCACTCCTCAGTCCAGGGCCCCGATGACCAAACCAAACCACTCCTCAGTCCAGTCCAGGGTCCCGATGGCCAGATAAAACCACTCCTCAGTCCAGTCCAGGGCCCTGATGGCCAGACCAAAACCACTTCTCAGTCCAGTCCAGGGCCCTGATGGCCAGACCAAACCACTTCTCAGTCCAGTCCAGGGCCCTGATGGCCAGACCAAACCACTTCTCAGTCCAGTCCAGGGCCCTGATGGCCAGACCAAACCACTTCTCAGTCCAGTCCAGGGTCCCGATGGCCAGACCAAACCACTCCTCAGTCCAGTCCAGGGTCCCGATGGCCAGACCAAACCACTCCTCAGTCCAGTCCAGGGCCCTGATGGCCAGACCAAACCACTGGCCAGACCAAACCCTCAGTCCAGTCCAGGGCCCTGATGGCCAGACCAAACCACTTCTCAGTCCAGTCCAGGGCCCTGATGGCCAAACCACTCCTCAGTCCAGTCCAGGGTCCCAAACCCACTCCTCAGTCCAGTCCAGGGCCCTGATGGCCAGACCAAACCACTTCTCAGTCCAGTCCAGGGTCCCGATGGCCAGACCAAACCACTCCTCAGTCCAGTCCCGGGCCCCGTAGCCAGAACAAACCACAAGTCGGACACCTCATGACATAGACTAGATGGACACAGAGACAGGCCCAGCTCTCGCCTGCCTGCCTGCCTGCCTGCCTGCCTGCCTGCCTGCCTGCCTGCCTGCCTGCCTGCCTGCCTGCCTGCCTGCCTGCCTGCCTGCCTGCCTGCCTGCCTGCCTGCCTGCCTGCCTGCCTGCCTGCCTGCCTGCCTGCCTGCCTGCCTGCCTGCCCAGTCTCTCTCTCTCTCTCTCTCTCTCTCTCTCTCTCTCTCTCTCTCTCTCTCTCTCTCTCTCTCTCTCTCTCTCTCTCTCTCTCTCTCTCTCTCTCTCTCTCTCTCTCTCTCTCTCTCTCTCTCTCTCTCTCTCTCTCTCTCTCTCTCTCCAAACAGCACACTCTGGGACAGGATTATCATGTGGAGGCTTAGGGGATGAGACAGGAGAAGACGGTTAGAATTAATATACACTAACATACATGGGCAAACAAGAAAACACTCATTTAAATGTAGACATAAGCAACAACATAAAGTATACTATATATAAAAAGAATGCTTGAAAATCACTAACGCATGCATAGACAGACAGATAGATGCTTTTTGAAGCATGTGCACACACACACACACACACAGCTCCACTATCCTGGAGAGAGATCAAAGATTGGTAGGGACAAACCCAACCTATAATTACAGAGGAGGAGGACATAGCCCTAACAACGTGGCGCCATAACGACTGTGTGTGTGTTTGTGTGTGGGCATGTGTTTATGAATGTGTGTGAGTCAGTGGAGGCTGCTGAGGGGAATGGCTGGAATTGAGCTAATGGAATGGTATCAAACACATGGAATCCATGTATTTGATACCATTCCACTCATTCCACTCCATCCATTACCATGAGCCTGTCCTCCCCAATTAAGGTGCCAGCAACATCCTGTGGTGTGTGTGTGTATATGGGGGGGGGGGGTCAAACTATGCTATGTGGATCACAACTCTACCACTCTGCATTGCTTATGTTCAGCTTTCACATTCTCTACCTTTTATTGACTGCATAAACTAAATATATCTCTATCCCAGGTTCATTGCTGTAATTGTGAATGTGTTCTCAGTCAACTGAACTAGTAAAATAAAGCTTAGTAAATCAACAAAGCTTTAGAGCCAATGAAGTTGTTGGAAACATTTGAGGTCGAATGTTTTTCATTTGGTTTTATAGTCATTTGGAGGCAGTTGGAGGCAGTTGGTGGCAGCTCGAGGTAGTTAGAGGCTGTTAGAGGCAGTTAGAGCCAGTTAGAGGCAGTTAGAGGCAGTTAGAGTCAGTTACAGGTAGTTAGAGCCAGTTAGAGTCAGTTAAAGGCAGTTAGAGGCATTTAGAGCCAGTTAGAGGCAGTTAGAGGCAGTTAGAGGCAGTTAGATATAGTTAGAGCCAGTTAGAGGCAGTTGGAGGCAGTTGGAGGCAGCTCGAGGCAGCTAGAGGTAGTTAGAGCCAGTTAGAGTTAGTTAGAGCCAGTTGGAGGCAGTTAGCGGCAGTTAGAGACAGTTAGACAGTTAGAGGCAGTTAGAGCGAGTTAGAGGCAGTTAAAGGTAGTTAGAGTCCGTTAGAGGAAGTTAGAGGCTGTTATCGGTAGTTAGAGCCAGTTAGAGGCAATTAGAGGCAGTTAGAGGTAGTTAGAGGGCACGTCCCAAATGGCACCCTTTTCCTTGCATAGTGCACTACTTTTGTCCCAGGTCCCCAAGAGGACAATGTCTATTTTAGGCCTAGGGTTAGGTATAGGGTTAGGGATACAATTAGGGTTGGGGTTAGAATGGGGGTTAGGGGTTAAGTATAGGGTTAGGATAAGGGGTTAGGGGAAATAGGATTTTGATGGAAATACATTTGAGGTTCCAACAAGGATAGTAAAACATATGCTGTGCATGTGTGTGTGTGTGTGTGTGTGTGTGTGTGTGTGTGTGTGTGTGTGTGTGTGTGTGTGTGTGTGTGTGTGTGTGTGTGTGTGTGTGTGTGTGTGTGTGTGTGTGTGTGTGTGTGTGTGTGTGTGTGTGTGTGTGTGTGTGTGTGTGTGTGTGTGTGTGTGTGTGTGTGTGTGTGTGTCTATTTCTGTCTGAAGTTCTTCCAGATTGTGCAAGAAAAGTGGAGAGATGTGAATTGGAAAGATGTGAATTGAAGAATAGGTTCACTTTGTTTGGAGTTGAATGAAAAAGCATCATTTTGGCCTGGACACGTCACTGCTTCTGAATGGTTCATAATATGTCATTGGTGTACCCTGTATGAATTCTATCCAAATGCACACAGTAAGGCTTGTTATTTACCATTTGCTTATACGGATGATTACATGGACATTTACACAGTAATAACGTATGAACTACTTGCTACCTAAATGTCTTACAAGGGGAACCTTTTACATTGGTTTATTATATGGGTAGGACTAACAGTAAATACATATATATGTCAGATAACAGAACAATATGTGAATGGGAGCTGTTCTGCAGCACTAGTTCATGATCAAGGTTATTTACTGTTTGTTTCGGCCGGCCACTGCGAACTCCTGTAGCCAGAAAAACTTTACAAATACAACTATCCTAATGTGGGTTATTTTATCAGCCAAATATAATTGTCCGGGTTTGACCTGGGTAGACCGTCATTGTAAATAATAATGTGTTCTTAACTGGCTTGCCTTGTTAAATGAACACATTTTTTAAAACTTGTTTTAAAAACTCAATAATGTTGTAGGTCCATCAGACCCACAAACATTGGGTGAATAACAAAAACATGAACACCAGCACAAAACATCCTGTGGCGTTCTGCATTAGCAGCGAACAGCCCCTGTGATATGCAACTTTTCAGGGAAGTTAGGAACAAATATACACAGGCAGTTAGGAAAGCTAAGGCTAGCTTTTTCAAATAGAAATTTGCATCCTGTAGTACTAACTCAAAAAAGTTCTGGGACACTGTAAAGTCCATGGAGAATAAGAGCACCTCCTCCCAGCTGCCCACTGCTCTGAGGC
Source organism: Oncorhynchus gorbuscha (assembly GCF_021184085.1). Taxonomy (NCBI): domain Eukaryota; kingdom Metazoa; phylum Chordata; class Actinopteri; order Salmoniformes; family Salmonidae; genus Oncorhynchus; species Oncorhynchus gorbuscha. The sequence continues at coordinate 77,515,181 of NC_060177.1, forward strand.
TAGGAAACACTGATAAATCCACTATAATTGAGAATTTCAAAAAGCATTTCTCTATGGCTGGCCATGCTTTCCACCTGGCTACCCCTACCCCGGTCAACTGCCCGGCACCCTCCACAGCAACCCGCCAAAGCCCCCACCATTTCTCCTTTTCCCAAATCCATATAGCTGATGTTCTGAAAGAGCTGAAAAATCTGGACCTCTACAAATCAGCCGGGCTAGACAATCTGGACCCTATCTTTCTAAAATTATCTGCCGAAATTGTTGCAACCCATATTACTAGCCTGTTCAACCTCTCTTCCGTATCGTCTGAGATTCCCAAAGATTGGAAAGCTGCCACGGTCATCCCCCTCTTCAAAGGGGGTGACACACTAGACCCAAACTGCTACAGACCTATATCTATCCTACCCTGTCTTTCTAAGGTCTTCGAAACAGATTACCAACCATTTCGAATCCCACCGTACCTTCTCCACTATGCAATCTGGTTTCAGAGCTGGTCATGGGTGCACCTCAGCCACACTCAAGGTCCTAAACGACATCATAACCGCCATCGATAAGAGACATTACTGTGCAGCTGTATTCATCTACCTGACCAAGGCTTTCGACTCTGTCATTCACCACATTCTTATTGGCAAACTCGACAGCCTTGGTTTCTCAAATGATTGCCTCGCCTGGTTTACCAACTACCTCTCTGATAGAGTTCAGTGTGTCAAATCGGAGGGCCTGTTGTCCGGACCTCTGGCAGTCTCTATGGGGGTGCCACAGGGTTCAAACCTCGGGCCGACTCTCTTCTCTGTATACATCAATGATGTTGGTCTTGCTGCTGTTGATTCTCTGGTACACCTCTATGCAGACGACACCATTCTGTATACTTTTGGCCCCTCTTTGGACACTGTGTTAACTAACCTCCAGACGAGCTTCAATGCCATACAACTCTCCTTCCGTGGCCTCCAACTGCTCTTAAACGCAGGGACAACTAAATGCTAAATGCATGCTATTCAACCGATCCCTGCCCGCACCTGCTCGACTGTCCAGCATCACTACTCTGGACGGCTCTGACTTAGAATATGTCAATTTCACCAGGTAGGCTAGTTGAGAACAAGTTCTCATTTACAATTGTGACATGGCCAAGATAAAGCAAAGCAGTTTGACACATACAACAACACAGAGTTACACATGGAGTAAAACAAACATACACTCAATAATACAGTGGAAAAATAAGTCTATATACAATGTGAGCAAATGAGGTGAGATAAGGGAGGTAAAGGCAAAAAAAGGCCATGGAGGCAAAGTAATTACAATATATCAAGTAAAACACTGGAATGGTAGATTTGCAGTGGAAGAATGTGCAAAGTAGAAATAAAAATAATGGGGTGCAAATAAATAAATAAGGTAGGGGAAGTGGTAGTTGTTTGGGCTAAATTATAGATGGGTTATGTACAGGTGCAGTAATATGTGAGCTGCTCTGACAGCTGGTGCTTAAAGCTAGTGAGGGAGATAAGTGTTTCCAGTTGCAGAGAAACCAGTGTTAGTTCTTCTCCACTTTCCTCAACTCTGATTGGCTCAGAGCTTAGATAGCAGGTTCTAATTGGTGGAGAGTGTTGATGAGGCTGTATCCAGTTTGCTAAGCAGTGTGTACAGAGAGCTGTCTATTCCTAAAGGGTTGTTTAAGGTATTTTCATCTGCTAGAACTAAAATATCTGCGTCACATATCACCTGCATAAATATAGTCATGTTGTGATAAGAGTGTACAGTGGAGTGTGTACAACACACACACACACACACACACACACACACACACACACACACACACACACACACACACACACACACACACACACACACACACACACACACACACACACACACACACACACACACACACACACACACACACACACACACACACACACACACACACACACAAGTTTTGACAGACATCATTTGACTCCTTTTGAAATGTGCAGTACAACTGGTCAAATTTGCAGAATACATGTTTCTTTTCACACCCACTTACATGGCTGCAGACTTTTCCTAACCCTTCCAGATCATTCTTATTCTCTCCTTCTCGTGTGTGCACGAGAGGTAGCCTATTCTTCACACAGAGAAAAGCAGAAGAATGGGAGAGGGGTCAGAAGAGCAAATGAATGGGATTCTCATTCCTTGCTCAAATAAAGGCAGCCGACAGTGTGCATTCCATTCAGACGTTCTATGACTCAATACACTTCCACTGTTCACTTCTGTTCACCACTGTTCTCCACTGTTCTCCACTGTTCTCTACTGTTCATCACTGTTCACTTCTGTTCACCACTGTTCACCACTGTTCACCACTGTTCTCCACTGTTCTCTACTGTTCATCACTGTTCAACCCTGTTCACCACTGTTCTCCACTGTTCATCACTGTTCTCCACTGTTCACCACTGTTCTCTACTGTTCATCACTGTTCAACACTGTTCTCCACTGTTCAACCCTGTTCTCCACTGTTCACTTCTGTTCATCCCTGTTCACCACTGTTCTCCATTGTTCACTTCTGTTCATCACTGTTCTCTACTGTTCATCACTGTTCTCCATTGTTCACCACTGTTCTCTACTGTTCATCACTGCTCTCCACTGTTCACCACTGTTCTCCACTGTTCACCACTGTTCACCACTGTTCTCCACTGTTCTCTACTGTTCATCACTGTTCAACCCTGTTCTACACTGTTCACTTCTGTTCATCCCTGTTCACCACTGTTCTCCATTGTTCACTTCTGTTCATCACTGTTCAACCCTGTTCACCACTGTTCTCCACTGTTTGCTTCTGTTCATCACTGTTCAACCCTGTTCACCACTGTTCTCCACTGTTTGCTTCTGTTCATCACTGTTCAACACTTTTCTCCACTGTTGACTTATGTTCATCACTGTTCAACCCTGTCCACCACTGTTCTCCACTGTTTGCTTCTGTTCACCACTGTTCTCCATTGTTCACTTCTGTTCATCACTGTTCAACCATGTTCAGCACTGTTCTCCATTGTTCACTTCTGTTCATCACTGTTTAACCCTGTTCACCACTGTTCTCCACTGTTTGCTTCTGTTCATCACTGTTCAACCCTGTTCACCACTGTTCTCCATTGTTCACTTCTGTTCATCACTGTTCAACCCTGTTCAACACTTTTCTCCACTGTTTGCTTCTGTTCATCACTGTTCTCCACTGTTGACTCCTGTTCATCACTGTTCACCACTGTTCACCACTGTTTACTTCTGTTCATCACTGTTCAACCCTGTTCACCACTGTTCTCCACTGTTTACTTCTGTTCATCACTGTTCAACACTTTCTCCACTGTTTACTTCTGTTCATCACTGTTCAACACTTTCTCCACTGTTTACTTCTGTTCATCACTGTTCACCACTGTTCTCCACTGTTCACTTCTGTTCACCACTGTTCACCACTGTTCTCCACTGTTCTCTACTGTTCATCACTGTTCAACCCTGTTATCCACTGTTCACCACTGTTCTCCACTGTTCTCCACTGTTCACCACTGTTCTCTACTGTTCATCACTGTTCAACACTGTTCTCCACTGTTCAACCCTGTTCTCCACTGTTCACTTCTGTTCATCCCTGTTCACCACTGTTCTCCATTGTTCATCACTGTTCTCTACTGTTCATCACTGTTCTCCATTGTTCACCACTGTTCTCCACTGTTGTCTACTGTTCATCACTGTTCTCCACTGTTCGCCGCTGTTCTCCACTGTTCTCCACTGTTCACTTCTGTTCATCCCTGTTCACCACTGTTCTCCATTGTTCACTTCTGTTCATCACTGTTCAACCCTGTTCACCACTGTTCTCCACTGTTTGCTTCTGTTCATCACTGTTCAACACTTTTCTCCACTGTTCAATTATGTTCATCACTGTTCTCCATTGTTCACTTCTGTTCATCACTGTTCTCCATTGTTCATCACTGTTCTCCACTGTTCTCTACTGTTCATCACTGTTCTCCACTGTTCACTTCTGTTCATCCCTGTTCACCACTGTTCTCCATTGTTCACTTCTGTTCATCACTGTTCAACCCTGTTCACCACTGTTCTCCACTGTTTGCTTCTGTTCACCACTGTTCTCCATTGTTCACTTCTGTTCATCACTGTTCATCCCTGTTCACCACTGTTCACCACTGTTCTCCATTGTTCACTTCTGTTCATCACTGTTTAACCCTGTTCTCCACTGTTTACTTCTGTTCATCACTGTTCAACCCTGTTCACCACTATTCTCCACTGTTTGCTTCTGTTCATCGCTGTTCAACACTTTTCTCCACTGTTTACTTCTGTTCATCACTGTTCAACCATGTTCACCACTGTTCTCCATTGTTCACTTCTGTTCATCACTGTTCACCACTGTTCTCCACTGTTTACTTCTGTTCATCACTGTTCAACCCTGTTCACCACTGTTCTCCACTGTTTACTTCTGTTCATCACTGTTCAACACATTTCTCCACTGTTTACTTCTGTTCATCACTGTTCACCACTGTTGACTCCTGTTCATCACTGTTCAACCCTGTTCACCACTGTTCTCCACTGTTTGCTTCTGTTCATCACTGTTCAACACTTTTCTCCACTGTTTACTTCTGTTCATCACTGTTCACCACTGTTGACTCCTGTTCATCACTGTTCAACCCTGTTCACCACTGTTCTCCACTGTTTGCTTCTGTTCATCACTGTTCAACACTTTCTCCACTGTTTACTTCTGTTCATCACTGTTCACCACTGTTGTTCATCCTGTTCACTGTTCTCCACTGTTCAACCCTGTTCACCACTGTTCTCCACTGTTTGTTCTTCTGTTCATCACTGTTCAACCCTGTTCACCACTGTTCTCCACTGTTTGCTTCTGTTCAACACCACTGTTCAACCCTGTCCACCACTGTTCTCCACTGTTTGCTTCTGTTCATCAATGTTCAACACTTTTCTCCACTGTTCACTTCTGTTCATCACTGTTCAACCCTGTTCACCACTGTTCTCCACTGTTTGCTTCTGTTCATCACTGTTCAACACTTTTCTCCACTGTTTACTTCTGTTCATCACTGTTCAACCATGTTCAGCACTGTTCTCCATTGTTCACTTCTGTTCATCACTGTTCTCCATTGTTCATCACTGTTCTCCACTGTTCTCTACTGTTCATCACTGTTCTCCACTGTTCACTTCTGTTCATCCCTGTTCACCACTGTTCTCCATTGTTCACTTCTGTTCATCACTGTTCAACCCTGTTCACCACTGTTCTCCACTGTTTGCTTCTGTTCACCACTGTTCTCCATTGTTCACTTCTGTTCATCACTGTTCATCCCTGTTCACCACTGTTCACCACTGTTCTCCATTGTTCACTTCTGTTCATCACTGTTTAACCCTGTTCTCCACTGTTTACTTCTGTTCATCACTGTTCAACCCTGTTCACCACTATTCTCCACTGTTTGCTTCTGTTCATCGCTGTTCAACACTTTTCTCCACTGTTTACTTCTGTTCATCACTGTTCAACCATGTTCACCACTGTTCTCCATTGTTCACTTCTGTTCATCACTGTTCACCACTGTTCTCCACTGTTTACTTCTGTTCATCACTGTTCAACCCTGTTCACCACTGTTCTCCACTGTTTACTTCTGTTCATCACTGTTCAACACATTTCTCCACTGTTTACTTCTGTTCATCACTGTTCACCACTGTTGACTCCTGTTCATCACTGTTCAACCCTGTTCACCACTGTTCTCCACTGTTTGCTTCTGTTCATCACTGTTCAACACTTTTCTCCACTGTTTACTTCTGTTCATCACTGTTCACCACTGTTGACTCCTGTTCATCACTGTTCAACCCTGTTCACCACTGTTCTCCACTGTTTGCTTCTGTTCATCACTGTTCAACACATTTCTCCACTGTTTACTTCTGTTCATCACTGTTCACCACTGTTGACTCCTGTTCATCACTGTTCAACCCTGTTCACCACTGTTCTCCACTGTTTGCTTCTGTTCATCACTGTTCAACCCTGTTCACCACTGTTCTCCACTGTTTGCTTCTGTTCATCACTGTTCAACCCTGTCCACCACTGTTCTCCACTGTTTGCTTCTGTTCATCAATGTTCAACACTTTTCTCCACTGTTCACTTCTGTTCATCACTGTTCAACCCTGTTCACCACTGTTCTCCACTGTTTGCTTCTGTTCATCACTGTTCAACACTTTTCTCCACTGTTTACTTCTGTTCATCACTGTTCAACCATGTTCAGCACTGTTCTCCATTGTTCACTTCTGTTCATCACTGTTCACCACTGTTCTCCACTGTTTACTTCTGTTCATCACTGTTCAATCCTGTTCACCACTGTTCTCCATTGTTCACTTCTGTTCATCACTGTTCAACCCTGTTCACCACTGTTCTCCACTGTTTACTTCTGTTCATCACTGTTCAACCCTTTTCAACACTGTTCTCCACTGTTCACTTCTTTTCATCACTGTTCTCCACTGTTGACTCCTGTTCACCACTGTTCTCCACTGTTTGCTTCTGTTCATCACTATTCTCCACTGTTTACTTCTGTTCATCACTTTTCACCACTGTTGACTCCTGTTCATCACTGTTCAACACTTTTCTCCACTGTTTGCTTCTGTTCATCACTGTTCAACACTTTTCTCCACTGTTTACTTCTGTTCATCACTGTTCAACCCTGTTCACCACTGTTCTCCATTGTTCACTTCTTTTCATCACTGTTCAACCCTGTTCACCACTGTTCTCCACTGTTTGCTTCTGTTCATCCCTGTTCACCACTGTTCTCCATTGTTCACTTCTGTTCATCACTGTTCAACCCTGTTCACCACTGTTCTCCATTGTTCACTTCTGTTCATCACTGTTCAACCCTGTTCACCACTGTTCTCCACTGTTTGCTTCTGTTCATCACTGTTCAACCCTGTTCACCACTGTTCTCCACTGTTTGCTTCTGTTCATCAATGTTCAACACTTTTCTCCACTGTTCACTTCTGTTCATCACTGTTCAATCCTGTTCACCACTGTTCTCCATCGTTCACTTCTGTTCATCACTGTTCAACCCTGTTCACCACTGTTCTCCACTGTTTGCTTCTGTTCATCACTGTTCAACACTTTTCTCCACTGTTTACTTCTGTTCATCACTGTTCAACCCTTTTCACCACTGTTCTCCACTGTTCACTTCTTTTCACCACTGTTCTCCACTGTTTACTTCTGTTCATCACTTTTCACCACTGTTGACTCCTGTTCATCACTGTTCAACACTTTTCTCCACTGTTTACTTCTGTTCATCACTGTTCAACCCTGTTCACCACTGTTCTCCATTGTTCACTTCTGTTCATCACTGTTCAACCCTGGTCACCACTGTTCTCCACTGTTTGCTTCTGTTCATCACTGTTCAACACTGTTCTCCACTGTTTGCTTCTGTTCATCACTGTTCAACCCTGTTCACCACTGTTCTCCACTGTTCACTTCTGTTCATCACTGTTCTCCACTGTTCACTTCCGTTCATCACCGTTCTCCACTGTTGACTCCTGTTCATCACTGTTCACCACTGTTTACTCCTGTTCATCCCTGTTCACCACTGTTCACTTCTGTTTACTCCTGTTCATCACTGTTCAACCCTGTTCACCACTGTTCACTTCTGTTCTCCACTGTTTACACCTGCTCATCACTGTTCACTACCTGCCGTGTTGGGAACAAAAACACCAGTACAGATTACATCAGTAGTTCCTGGACCCACTTAAATGTTTCATGACTCAGTTATAAGCTGCGACCGACCATTTGGCAAAAAGATAGATGACATCAATCTAGCCCACCTAGAATCAGCATTCTATTTCTGGGCTATGGTTAGGACTATCAACAAAACACCAAATGATTGAGTTTCTTTTGAAAGAATGATGTTGCATCCCTCCAATAGAGTTCCAGACACATTTAGAATCTATGCCAAGAAGCATTGAATCTGTTCAGGCTCGTGGTGCCCAACTCCCTATTAAATCACTTTATGCTGGTGTTTCCTTTATTTTGGACATATATTTATTCAAAGCAGGTGCTTCAACACAGATAAAAGGTCTAAATTAATCTGTGCATTAGTAGTATTTCCTCCATTCCTTTTCGGTAAGGAATTAGTAAAGGCATTGTTGGTTTCCACGTTCCCACCTCATTGCTTTTACCAATCTAACCATGTCAAAATCAGATTGGTGGGTAAAAGAAGGAATGCACAGTAGCACTATCATTCCATCTCATCATTGCTTTCAAAGCTTGACAATTATTCATTGCCAGCGATTAGCCACTGAATATGTGCATTCTTATGAATAAAGATGCTATCTAGAACCTAAAAGGGTTCTTCGGTTGTCCCCATAAGAAAACCCTTTGAAAAAAAAAACATTGTTCCAGGTAGGACCCTGTTTTTTAAAACCTGGAACGAAAAAGGGTTCTCCAATGGGGACAACCTTTTTTCTAAGAGTGTACTTTATCTAAATGAGTATTTTCCCTATGTTCATTTTCAAATGGATTTATTTGAATAGATTAGGTACAGATACAAATTAGCAGTTGAAACAGTTATTCAGTACAATGCATTGTAGTTTAAGTCTCAAAGTTATCTGTGGTACAATTTTCTGATTTCTCATGGCCACCTATGACTGGTTCTTGGTCCCCTCTTGGCCACCCCATAAACATTTTGAAAATAATAGAATTGCCCATGTGAACCTACACTCGGTTATGTTTTAGCGTTCTCAAAAATATCAAACAGATGACTAATTCAACAACTGGCAGTGTTTTCCCCTTGGTGGCAGGCTAGTAGCTGCAGGTAGGTAGAATGGGAAGCAAAACAGAAGCTGCTAAGATTAGCTTTATGAGCGTGTGTGTGTGTGTGTGTGTGTGTGTGTGTGTGTGTGTGTGTGTGTGTGTGTGTGTGTGTGTGTGTGTGTGTGTGTGTGTGTGTGTGTGTGTGTGTGTGTGTGTGTGTGTGTGCGTGCGTGCGTGCGTGCGTGCGTGCGTGCGTGCGTGCGTGCGTGCGTGCGTGCGTGCGTGCGTGCGTGCGTAAAACAAAGACCATATATCAGGGATGCACTTACGAGGGAGGTGGAATCCGTCAGAGCGGTGACAATTCAAGTAGTCCCACCAGTGGCGGTGGCATGCAAAAACAGCAATTTTCACACCCCATGACACACATACAGTGGTTCTTCCATTAAAGGTTTTGAACTTATGCAGCAACCGTTTGTGGTAGATGGTGGCAGATTGTGGCAAATTGCATCATTCTGGCAACAATGGCTGACACTTAAATAACATGCCATAGAATTCTGCGGCACCCCGCAAGCTGTGCTGCAGTACGCCACAACGTTTCAAGGAAGAACCACTCCACACATACACACAAACACACTGGCTAATACACACACTGACTGTCCGTTATTGACTGCTAGGACATGTTACTTACTGACTCAAAGTGACCTGCATGGAATTTGAAATTCAATCTAATTTGATGCTCTAGTCTAGTTTGATGCTCTAATCTAGTTTATCGCTCTAGTCTAGTTTGATGCTCTAATCTAATTTAATGCTCTGGTCTAGTTTGATGCAATAGGCTAGTTTAATGCTCTAGCCAGGTTAAATGATCTAATCTAGTTTGATGCTCTAACTCTAGTTTGAAGTTCTAGTCTAGTTTGATGATCTAACTCTAGTTTGAAGTTCTAGTCTAGTTTGATGCTCTAACTCTAGTTTGATGCTCCAGTCTAGTTTGGTGCTCTATCTCTAGTTGGATGCTCTAATCTAGTTTGATGCTCTAACTCTAGTTTAACTCCAGTCTAGTTGAATGCTCTAGTCCGGTTTGATGCTCTGGGCTAGTTGAATGCTCTAGTCCGGTTTGATGCTCAAATCTAGTTTGGTGCTGCACTATATCTGTAGCATCGGGACATTTCTATAAACTGTAACTTTTTGCCACAGAATGATATTTCCTTTATCCCTCTATCATCCATAATTCATCCCTCCATCCTGACCAGAGGTCATTTGTTCCTCAGCAGCAAGACGGCTGGATGCATTATGCAGCAGGTCCTATCATGGTCTTGTAATGACATCCCACCGCCACCCACTTAGAGAGAGAGAGAGAGAGAGAGAGAGAGAGAGAGAGAGAGAGAGAGAGAGAGAGAGAGAGAGAGAGAGAGAGAGAGAGAGAGAGAGAGAGGAGGGGGAGGATGAGATTGTGTGTGTGTCCGACTGACACTCTGACTGTCCCAGGAGGCAGTTTGACTTCCTCTCTCTCCTCCCCGAGGATCATGCACACGCACGTACACACTCGCCAGAGCAACCTCTTAGGTCCTACGTCTCAATAAGCCAGAACTCAGACAGCAGAGCAGCACTCACTAATGCCGGCTTGCGGGAAGCGTTGTCTGTTGTTTTTTCTCCCTGCTCTGACCCTGTGGGCTTACTTTAGACACAGGGTCCTATTTGGTCAAACTTCTACCGTCTGACTTCAAATGTCTGGCATTCCAGCCTGGCTGAGGATCAGTTGTGTGGTGCTGTGCTATGCTCTGTTCCCAGGCTGGCCCCAGAGTCCCGGCCAAATGCCAATCCATGTAGGGCCACATCACGTGCACCCTGAAAATACAAAATACATATCACTGGAGATATCAGGGGACATTACCAGTGAGGAAACAGTCATAGTCACACATGCACACAGACCCACGGTAGCACACACACACACACAGCTGGTTCTAACTGAGTAGGTATGTATGCATGCTGCTGATGTCCAGAGCAGAACAGAGCAGACCGATTGGATCCATATGGACTTCAGTAGGAACACACACACACACAGTAGAGAACAGTAGAGACACCACTCAGAAGTTGTTTGTTATGCATACATTGTGCCCTCCTTTCTCTGCCTGTTAACTTGATAGATCCACATTAGCAGTTCAGAGGCTTACTTCCTGTCAACAAACTGTACAGAGTAGTCACACACACTCACAAACAAACACACACACACGCTCACACACACAGAGTCCAGGCTGGGCTAAGTTCTGAAGCGATAGCAGATGTTTCTTCTATCGGCTGCGCTGACGGTATGCGAAGGTTTTGTCCCGTCGTGTCCTCAAAGGTTAAGCCTATGACCATGATGTCATGGCTTAGGAATGTCTAGTTAGTAGCGTGTCAAAGATGTTGGAGTAATCAGACAGAGGAATCTCCTCTCCCACCTCCAGTTTATCAAAATATAGGAAACGCCATCCTCAAAAGGACCCTGATTCCCATAGGTGTTAGAGAGAACACACACCTGTGACCTTACCAGGAAAAACTCCAGGCCCTAATTGAGTGGTGATCAGAAAAACCCAAGGGTGTTTTTCAATGCTATTCAAAAACCCAACGCTGGTGCCTTGTTGTGAAGGAGCAGTTAGTTCCACACTACAGAGAATGAAAGGAGTCATGTGGCTGTAGGGGACAGTGTTATTATGTAACACATAGAGATGAGATGTCTGTCAGGGCTGAATAAGACGTGTTGCAAGGAAATCCATGTGACAATGATGCTGGCAGTAAATACAGTCAGAAAGAAAGACAGAGACAAAGAATTTATTACGACTATAGGTTTCATTCAACCAGTCAGACTGTCAATAAAAGTCACCCTTAAAACTTGGGCGTTCTCAAACCTTTCACATTCTGAACAGGCAGCAGTAAATCACATACAGAAGTATAAAATCTAATTTTATTTGTCACATGCGCCGAAAACAACCTTACCTTGAAATGCTTACTTACTACAAGCCCTACAAGCCCCACTTAGAAATGTCCTTGTTTTCCATGAAATTAGTTGCAAAATGAATAGACTTTGACAAGGTTATAATGAATGATTTTTAATTGAAATAATAATTGTGTCCTTCAAACTTTGCTTTTGTCAAAGAATCGCCCATTTGCATAAATTACAGCCTTGCAGACCTTTGGCATTCTAGTTGTCAATTTGTGGAGGCAATTTAAGAGATTTCACCCCATGCTTCCTGAAGCACCAACCACAAATTGGATTGGCTTAATGGGCACTTCTTACATACCAAACGGTCAAGCTGCTCCCATAACAGCTCAATAGAGTTGAGATCTGGTGACTGTGCTGGCCATTCCATTATAGACAGAATACAGGCTGACTGCTTCTTCCCTAAATAGTTCTTGCATAGTTTGGAGCTGTCCTCTGGGTCATTGTCCTGTTGTAGAAAATTGGCTCCAACTAAGCACTGTCCACACGGTATGGCATTGTGTTGCAAAATGAGGTGATAGCCTTCCTTCTTCAAGATACCTTTTACCCTGAACAAATCTCCCACTTTACCAGCACCAAAGCGCCCCATACCACATTGCCTCCACCATGCTTGACAGATGGCGTCACGCCCTCCTCCACCATCTTTTCATTTTTTCTGTGTTTCACGAATGTTCTTTGGGATCCGAACACCTCAAACTTAGATTTGTCTGTCCATATTAATTTTTTTCCAATCTTCCTCTGTCCAGTTTATGTGTTATGTTGCCCATCTTAATATTTTCTTATTATTGGCCAGTCTGGTTTTGTCTTAGCAACTCTCCATAGAAGGCCAGCATCCCGGAGTCGCCTCTTCACTGTTGAAGTTGAAACTGGTGTTTTGTGGGTACAATACAGTGCCACTGACACGGCCTGCAACGGAAACATGCAGTCTCTCCTTCACTGCAGCCGAGGTGATTAAGACATTTAAACGTGTTAACCCTCGCAAGGCTGCAGGCCCAGACGGCATCCCCAGCCGCGCCCTCCGAGCATGCGCAGACCAGCTGGCCGGTGTGTTTACGGACATATTCAATCAATCCCTATACCAGTCTGCTGTTCCCACATGCTTCAAGAGGGCCACCATTGTTCCTGTTCCCAAGAAAGCTAAGGTAACTGAGCTAAACGACTACCGCCCCGTAGCACTCACTTCCGTCATCATGAAGTGCTTTGAGAGACTAGTCAAGGACCATATCACCTCCACCCTACCTGACACCCTAGACCCACTCCAATTTGCTTACCGCCCAAATAGGTCCACAGACGATGCAATCTCAACCACACTGCACACTGCCCTAACCCACCTGGACAAGAGGAATACCTATGTGAGAATGCTGTTCATCGACTACAGCTCGGCATTCAACACCATAGTACCCTCCAAGCTCGTCATCAAGCTCGAGACCCTGGGTCTCGACCCCGCCCTGTGCAACTGGGTACTGGACTTCCTGACGGGCCGCCCCCAGGTGGTGAGGGTAGGCAACAACATCTCCTCCCCGCTGATCCTCAACACGGGGGCCCCACAAGGGTGCGTTCTGAGCCCTCTCCTGTACTCCCTGTTCACCCACGACTGCGTGGCCACGCACGCCTCCAACTCAATCATCAAGTTTGCGGACGACACAACAGTGGTAGGCTTGATTACCAACAACGACGAGACGGCCTACAGGGAGGAGGTGAGGGCCCTTGGAGTGTGGTGTCAGGAAAATAACCTCACACTCAACGTCAACAAAACTAAGGAGATGATTGTGGACTTCAGGAAACAGCAGAGGGAACACCCCTATCCACATCGATGGAACAGTAGTGGAGAGGGTAGCTAGTTTTAAGTTCCTCGGCATACACATCACAGACAAACTGAATTGGTCCACTCACACTGACAGCGTCGTGAAGAAGGCGCAGCAGCGCCTATTCAACCTCAGGAGGCTGAAGAAATTCGGCTTGTCACCAAAAGCACTCACAAACTTCTACAGATGCACAATCGAGAGCATCCTGGCGGGCTGTATCACCGCCTGGTACGGCAACTGCTCCGCCCTCAACCGTAAGGCTCTCCAGAGGGTAGTGAGGACTGCACAACGCATCACCGGGGCAAACTACCTGCCCTCCAGGACACCTACACCACCCGTTGTTACAGGAAGGCCATAAAGATCATCAAGGACATCAACCACCCGAACCACTGCCTGTTCACCCCGCTATCATCCAGAAGGCGAGGTCAGTACAGGTGCATCAAAGCTGGGACCGAGAGACTGAAAAACAGCTTCTATCTCAAGGCCATCAGACTGTTAAATAGCCACCACTAACATTGAGTGGCTGCTGCCAACACACTGTCATTGACACTGACCCAACTCCAGCCATTTAATAATGGGAATTGATGGGAAATGATGTAAATATATCACTAGCCACTTTAAACAATGCTACCTTATATAATGTTACTTACCCTACATTATTCATCTCATATACATATGTATATACTGTACTCTACAACATCGACTGCATCCTTATGTAACACATGTATCACTAGCCACTTTAACTATGCCACTTTGTTTACTTTGTCTACATACTCATCTCATATGTATATACTGTACTCGATACCATCTACTGTATGCTGCTCTGTACCATCACTCATTCATATATCCTTATGTACATGTTCCTTATCCCCTTACACTGTGTATAAGACAGTAGTTTTGGAATTGTTAGTTAGATTACTTGTTGGTTATCACTGCATTGTCGGAACTAGAAGCACAAGCATTTCGCTACACTCGCATTAACATCTGCTAACCATGTGTATGTGACAAATAAAATTTGATTTGATTTGATTTGATTTTTACTATTTAATGAAGCTGCCAGTTGAGGACTTGTGAGGTGTCTGTTTCTCAAACTAGACACTCTAAAGTACTTCTCCTCTTGCTCAGTTGTGCACCAGGGCCTCCCACTCCTCTTTCTATTCTGGTTAGAGCCAGTTTTCACTGTTCTGTGAAGGGAGTGGTACACAGCATTGTACGAGATCTTCCGTTTCTTGACAATTTATCACATGGAGTAGCCGTTGAAATTGTTGCGTAATCTCCAAGCTGCTCGCATTCATCCATGTGATTGAGACAGAGAGGAGACTTCCAGGAATGATATATCATGAAGAGATATGTGAAAAACACCTTGAGGATTGATTCTAAACAACGTTTACCATGTTTCAGTCGATATTATGGAGTTAATTTGGAAGAAAGTTTGGCATTTGGATGAATGAATTTTCGTTTTCTTTTGGTAGCCAAACATGAAGCAGAAAACGGACCGATTTCTCCTGCACAACTAATCTTTCAGGAAAACTGAACATTTGCTATCTAACTGAGAGTCTCCTCATTGAAAACATCCGAAGTTCTTCAAAGGTAAATGATTTATTGAATGTTTTTGCTGGTTTTTGTGAAAATGTTGCCTGCTAATGATAACGCTAAATGCTAAATGCTAACGATAAATGCTAAATGCTAGTTTGCTATGGTTGAGAAGCATATTTTTGAAATCTGAGATGATAGTGTTGTTAACAAAAGGCTAAGCTTGAGAGCTAGCATATTAAATCAGGACAACAATTTTCAGCTGTGCTAACATAATTGCAAAAGTGTTTTCTAATGATCAATTAGCCTTTTAAAATTATAAACGTGGATTAGCTAACACAACTTGCCATTGAAACACAGGAGTGGTGTTTGCTGATAATGGGCCTCTGTACGCCGATGTAGATATTCCATTAAAAATCTGCTGTTTCCAGCTGAAATAGTCATTTACAACATTAACAATGTCTACACTGTATTTCTGATCAATTTGATGTTATTTTAATCAACAAAAAATTTGCTTTTCTTTCAAAAACAAGTACATTTCTAAGTGACCCCAAACTTTTTAACGGTAGTGTATGTGCAAATGTGTGCACAACGTCATTGCTCTCTCTCTCACTCTGCTGTGTCCGCTGAGAAGTTGGGCACGCCTTGTAACCTCATTGGATAACGCTAGGCATCTTGCTAGATATCACTCAAATGGCATGGGGCTGCAGCTCATTGGCTAGAACTCTAATTGTTAAGGGGCTGGCCCTTTCACTTTCAAACTAGGTTTTTTTGTGGCTAATTGAGGTAAGACAGTAGTTCTGTTCAATGATTATGCATGTATGAACTACACTTTGACACATCCAGCCCAAAGAAGGAGGTTAAAAAAGACTTAGTAGTCGCCAAAGAGCATGTCTTTAATGATCATGTGTAGTGGGAACAGCAAGCAGTGGCGACATTACACTCTTTCTTCGACACCATTTTTTTGTTAAGTGTTTAAAACAATCCCTTTTCAATTGTTCAGTGCTTTCACAACTTTTTCACCTCTGCTATGACTTATTTTGCGTGTTGCTCTCTGTATGTTGTGGCAGTATAAAAGTTCAAAGCGGACACATGCTGAGCACCTTGTGGGGACAGACGGTAACCTGTACAGCAGATAGAGAGCCCCAGATGATCAGGGGAGGAATGTTCTTGTAATAACAAGTCACTTTCTAAATTGGACCATGCTATCTTCATTAAACAATGAGGAATACGTTTGAAGTGGAATTTAACTATATGAAGAGAGAGACAGAGGACATAAAGTGTAATAAGGCCTTCGGGAAAAATACATCTATTCTTTTAGCAATTACTAAAGTGTGTGTGTATAGACATTCCTGCCTTTCTCCCCAGGTGCAGGCATGCAGAGCCTACCTCCAATGGGCTGTCTCTATTGTGTGCATACAGAAGAGGTAACCTTAAGACGTGGAGAAGAGCCAGCTCATCTTTGACTATTTGATTAACAGCTATCGTTGGTGCCAAAGTCTCTGGGTCTGAAAGAGTCGATCTCTGTCACACACTACTAGAGTTACCCGCCACATCACTCTGGATAGGGGAGGAAAAGTGAGAGAGAGAGAGAGATCTCTCTCTCTCTCTTTCTCCCTGTCCTCTATCTTTAAATCTTCTACTTTTGGAGTCTCAGGGTCAGGACACATTCCAAACCCCTCACATATGTGTCCCACACTGTGACCTCATCACAGAGAATTTCCCTCTGTCTCCGCCTCCTCAGCCCTCTATCTCTCCCTTTTCATCCCTGTGACATCTCCTTATCCCTACCTCTCAACCCTTTTCATGGTCAATCTGACATCTCACTGCACCAACCAGTCCTGTCAGCTCTGGTCACATGACCTTGAATTTGGCCTTGAACATCACATCATTGATGCTATAGATGGGTGCTATGGGGAGTCCTAGGTCCCATCTACTGAAATGAGGACACCATGACATTGTTATATTGTCAGACTATTATTTTTCCAGCGAACTCTTTTGATATGGGAGAATGCAGGATGGGAAGACTCATTTATTGGGACAGCTTGTGTACTGGAGGCAGCTCTCTAGGGTAGTCTAGCTGGCACAGCCACAATGTGATTTTAAAACTGAACCAAACCTTAACCACACTGCTAACCTTATACCTAACCCTAACCTTAAATCAAGACAAAAAAGCTCATTTCTATTTCCATTAATTTATATATATAAATATAAATTAATGGAAGCAAAAATGTGCTTTTTTGTCTTCAACGATTTCCAGTAGAAGCTCAGAAGTAATATAAAGATATAGCGGAAATCGCTCAGCTCTGCCTCCAGGACAAGATTCATGACAATAAACATCAAGCTGCTGGGAGAACAGTGAAGGGGAAAGGGAAAGGGGGATACTTAGTCAGTTTTACAACTGAATGTTCTCAATGGAAATATGTCTTCCGCATTTAACCCCACCCCTCTGAATCAGAGAGGTGCGGGAGGCTGCCTTAATCGACATCCACATCTTTGGCGTCCGGGAAACGGTGAGTTAACTGTCATGCTCAAGGGCAGAACGACAGTGGCATTCTCCTCTGTGGTGTTTGGACAGAAAGAGAGTCTGTTATCAGCTGGGAAGAGTTTAACTAACACAACTCCTCATCTACCATTATTAACCTAAGAATTCCATGGATTCTGAAATTGCACTTTCAAGGGCTGTGTTTTGAAACTCCTGGACACTGGTTTGCTTGAATAGAGGCCTGGGTGTCACGCCTTGGTCTTAGTATTTTGTGTTTTCGTTAATTATTTGGTCAGGCCAGGGTGTGACATGGGTTTATGTTGTTGTATTTCGTATTGGGGTTTTTGTATTATTGGGATTGCGGCTGAGTAGGGGTGTTGTATGGGCTTGGCTGCCTGAGGCGGTTCTCAATCAGAGTCAGGTGATTCTCGTTGTCTCTGATTGGGAACCGTATTTAGGTAGCCTGGTTTCGCTTTGTATTTCGTGGGTGATTGTTCCTGTCTCTGTGTAGTTTCACCAGATAGGCTGTAATTAGGTTTCAGGTTCCGTTTGTTGGTTTGCTTTTGTTTAGTTATTTCATGTATCGCTTTTTTCCTTCATTAAAGTCATGAGTAACCACCACGCTGCATTTCGGTCCGACTCTCTTTCGACAAACAAAGAACGCCGTTACACTGGGCCCGTATCTATGAAGCAGCGTTTCCCAAACTTGGTCCTTACGACCCCAAGGGGTGCATGTTTTGGTTTTTGCCTTAACACTACACAGCTGATTTGAATTATCAAACGTCGAGGATTAGTTTATTATTTGATCCGCTGTGTAATCCTAGGGCAAAAAAAACAGAACGTGCACCCTTTGGGGTCTTGAGGAACGAGTTTGGGAAACGCTGCCTTAAAGGCTCTCAGAGTAAGTGTTGATCTAGGGTCAGGTCCCCCTTGTCCACATTATTACCTAAAAGGCAAAGCTGATTCTAGATCAGCACTTCTATTTTCAGGGGCTTTATTATTATAGGCCCTGTCCTCTGTACTCTCAGAGCGGGTTAAGTGAGTTGAGCAGAGCCTAACCCCAGTCTGTGAGTGACATTTTACATTTACATTTAAGTCATTTAGCAGACGCTCTTATCCAGAGCGACTTACAAATTGGTGCATTCACCTTATGACATCCAGTGGAACAGCCACTTTACAATAGTGCATCTAAATATTTTAAGGGGGGGAGGGGGGGTGAGAAGGATTACTTTATCCTATCCTAGGTATTCCTTAAAGAGGTGGGGTTTCAGGTGTCTCCGGAAGGTGGTGATTGACTCCGCTGTCCTGGCGTCGTGAGGGAGTTTGTTCCACCATTGGGGAGCCAGAGCAGCGAACAGTTTTGACTGGGCTGAGCGGGAACTGTACTTCCTCAGTGGTAGTGAGACAGGTCAGTTAGTGAACTAAACTACTTCAGGACAGAAGCTAAACCCTGCAGGGGCAGACACGCACGCACACAACCACACACTCTTCCTCCCTACGGGTACCTCAGCCACCCTTACTTCCTACAACCCATAAACAAACTATGAAGTGGTCTGAAGTCAGGCTGAAAGTCTTTCTCTACAACCACTCACAAAGGTCAGGAGGATTTGGTATCTGTACGTAACTCAGGACTAGTACGTGTGACAGGTATATTACAACCTAGTTCAGCCAAATGGGGAGTGGAACTGGCATTTTAACAACCTGCTAATTCTTTACATATTTATTCAGTCATTCGTGTAGTCCGGGTGTCGTCTCTACTGTAGTTCTCCCTATATCACTGTTTCCCTTCCAGCTAGGTTAACCCCCTCAGTTCCCCACTGCTTAAGATACAATCACACTGAGGCTGGAGAGGCAATATTGAAATATTGGCAATTGAAAATAATACATCTTGATAAAAAAAGTACCCAGCTAGCACATTTGGTTCCTTGGTTTCCCATTGGTTTTGGAAATGAAGCCATAAATGTCCTGCGAGTTTTCCTGGGAGGTTTTATTAATGTTGTGAGAAGAGAAACCATAGGTTATTTGAAGGTAATTAAATAATGTTCTGATAGCATTTCCAGCTTAGGTAACTGTTCTGAACTCCAAGCACAGATAGGACACATATCAATTAATTTGCTTGGGCATTAATCATGCAAAAACATTTTTTATTGTGGCACACCATCAGTGACATTTGAACCTATGCTCTTCTGTTCTCAATACATTGAATTAGGCCACTGTGCCACCAGGATGGAGCTAGAATGCCATGTTTTTGTTTTACTCATTCAAAGCTGTTCATTTTAGTCTATTCAAACAGACCCCAGTTTAAAGGAACAGACACTCATTCATTTCAGGTGCTGTCAATTAATGGGTGTGGCCAACACACCTGAACACAGTTAACAAGATAGAAGATAGAGAGTTCTGTTGATGCGCAGAATGGACTGCATATGTTTTTAAATAACATTCTTAGAATGTTCTCTGAACATTAGTAACATTTTCTTGTGGTTTTTCTGAAAAGTTTTCTTAACGTTCTCAGAACAACTTGAGAACATGACTTTAAATAGAACCATGAGGAAAGCTATAGAAAACGTTGTGATGGATTACTAAAATTGCCACAGAAGGACGTTGTTCCTTAACATTCTTGGAACTATTTGAGAACATTCCCAATATCAAACCAGTTGGAGGATGTTCCTATACCATTACCAAAATGTATATTAAATGTCAACATGTTTTAACTTTTAGGATGCTTAAGTAATGTTAAAGTAATGAAATACCAAGAAAATAACATTTTTGTCAAGTTCCTTAAATGTGATAAGAATGTTCCTAAGCCAAGCAACTATCCTGTCCCATTCCCAGAAAGTTGTACGAAGGTTGTATGTGATATAACCTTAGGACAACCACACTCTTACCAAGCTCTAAGAAAAACACAGTATTGTTCTCAGAACATTATGTGCTAGCTGGGTATTGACAGTGTCATATTATCAGACTATATTTTTCTCATTAACTTTTTTTATATAGGAGAACAGTGGTATTTTCACCTGTGTTTCTACCCAGAGAGTTGTGTGTTTGGACAGAAAGGGTGTCTGTTATCAGCTGGGAAGACTTAGCGAACACAACTCCTCCAACAAACTTTCCATCCACCTCTAGCAACACAGAGTGCACATTGTTTTATTGACTGAACAATTCCAAACATGGATTCTAAAACTGAACTATTGAGGAATGTGTTTTGATTCAAACTCCAGAAACTTCTGGATACCGGTTTGCTTGAAGATAAGCCTGGGCCCGTATCCATAAGGGGTCTCAGAGTAGGAGTGCTGATCTAGGGTGTTGATCTAAGTCCCCCCTGTCCATATTATTATGAACTAAAAGGCTAAACTGATTCTAGATCAGCACTTCTATTTCAGATGATTTATTGATACAGGCCTAACCCCAGTCTGTGAGTGACAGGTCAGTTAGTGAACTAAACAGCTTCAGGACAGAAGCTAAACCCTGCAGGGGCAGACACGCACGCACACAACCACACACTCTTCCTCCCTTCACGGGTACCAATGGCCACCCTTGCTCCCTGTAACCCATAAACAAACTATGAAGTGGTCTGAAGTCAGGCTGAAAATCTTTCTCTACAACCACTCACAAATGTCAGGAGGTTTTGGTATCTGTACGTAACTCAGGCCTAGTACGTGTGACAGGTATATTACAACCTAGTTCAGCCATATGGGGAGTGGAACTGGCATTTTAACAACCTGTTAATTCTGCACATATTTATTCAACCAGTAAGTTCTGTAGTCCGGGTGTCATCTCAACTGTAGTTCTCCGTATGGCACTGTTTCCCTTCCAGCTTAGGTTAACTTCCTCATTTCCCCACTACATTCACACTGAGGAGGAAATATCAGGTCAAACTCTCAATATAAAATAATGCATCTAGAGAACAAAGTAATTGCTTGTGCAATAAGCCGTTTGTTGAGTGCTATTTCAAAGTTGTTCTGCTTGGAATTACAGTTGTGATTGAGGGAGTTGGCAGGGGCTCCGTGTGAGCTGACGTGCTGAGGGAGAGGGGGAGAGAGAGAGCGAGAGATGACGTGCTGTGAATGAGTGTATCAGTACCAGCCATCTTGGACTGAAGGGAAGGGGGATTCTGACTCCATTGAAAGCAACCAGCAACAACAAACAAAAGATAAGCAATTTAATGAATCCATGAATCCTCCTCCATTCAATTGGATTCAAAAAGACAAATCATATTTACACTGCTGAGCTTGATGGTCTGTTTAGGGCAGGAAGGTGGTTTGTTTCACAGTGAGACAGCATCTTCATATATCAGGTAAACCAGTAGCAAAAAATCATTCCAAAGTTCTTCTTCTTCTAAAGAATAGAATGTTCTTCATGTCGTCCATCAAAAATGAATAGAACAGCACACACTAAATAGATGAATTATGATATTCAATGGGATGCTAAATCTCTGAAATCTATTAGATCAGTTCAAATGAATAATACAATATCGCAGATATCATTCAGGCCCACCACATAGCATGTAACCAGACTATTGTTTTAAAACTGTGTGTCATCCAGATGCACTATCAATACCCTCACCACTACGTGGGGTACAACAAACCATTCAGATGCACTATCAATACCCTCTCCACTACGTGGGGTACAACAAACCATCCAGATGCACTATCAATACCCTCTCCACTACGTGGGGAACAACAAACCATCCAGATGCACTATCAATACCCTCTCCACTACGTGGGGTACAACAAACCATCCAGATGCACTATCAATACCCTCTCCACTACGTGGGGTACAACAAACCATCCAGATGCACTATCAATACCCTCTCCACTACGTGGGGTACAACAAACCATCCAGATGCACTATCAATACCCTCTCCACTACGTGAGGAACAACAAACCATCCAGATGCACTATCAATGCCCTCTCCACTATGTGAGGAACAACAAACCATCCAGATGCACTATCAATACCCTCTCCACTACGTGGGGTACAACAAACCATCCAGATGCACTATCAATACCCTCTCCACTACGTGGGGTACAACAAACCATCCAGATGCACTATCAATACCCTCTCCACTACGTGGGGTACAACAAACCATCCAGATGCACTATCAATACCCTCTCCACTACGTGAGGAACAACAAACCATCCAGATGCACTATCAATACCCTCTCCACTATGTGAGGAACAACAAACCATCCAGGTGCACTATCAATACCCTCTCCACTATGTGAGGAACAACAAACCATCCAGGTGCACTATCAATACCCTCTGAACTACGTAGGGTACAACAACCCATCCAGATGCACTATCAATACCCTCTGAACTACGTAGGGTACAACAAACCATCCAGATGCACTATCAATACCCTCTCCACTACATTGGGTACAACAAACCAGTCCACAATAATACCCTATAATAACCTAAAAACTGTGGAATCTACCAGTAGAAATGTCCTTGTTTGCCCAGGTGGTGAGTCGAGTATTCTTGCTATGTCCAGCTGGGTCTGAGAGTGCTGCTAAGGGACGCACAACCAGCCGATTCAAAAGGGCCATGCCTTTCCTGAAACTCCCCTTCGGAACAGGGTGACTTGGCCAAGACGTGATGGGGAGAAAATGGGTAGACAAACACTCACAGACACACTCACACAAGTGTATGCACGTACAGACACACAAACACACACACACCTTCATTAGGTCATTCCAAAGTCAAACAGGGACAGAGCTGAGCCTGCAGTTAACTTTTTCTCAAAGGATTTGTGCTGAAGGAGTTCTATCCACAGCAGCCATTCACAGTCATTTCAGTGTTTTCAAAGTTTCAGTTTTACAACTTTCTCATGTCATTCCATCCTCTCTAGACAACGAGTTGTTTTTAACCAGTGTGGGAGTGTTTCTAAGCTAAATAGCTCCCTGCTGTCCCCATTGATGTTTCCAATTTACTGTTCCTCCTCCCCCTCTTTCTTCTCTCCCCTCCTCCTCTTCCTCCTTTCTTTCCCCTCCATTATCATTACTCTCCCCTCCTTTCCCCCCTTCTCCTCCTCTTGTCTCAGCATCAGGAGAGGACACACACAGTGCCTCCACATACCAGAGCCTTTAACAACTTTACCATGGTGATTCTACAGACAGACGGACACTACAAGATATTCAATATATACCAAAACAAACTAAATAGGCTATTCAACTCATTTGCCACCCACTATAACAGAGTCTGGTGTAAGTCTGGCAGCTCCCTGACTGGAAGTGTAAATGGTGTTCTCTTTGCAAAGGTAAATTGTACTCTCAGTCTCCGTGCACATAGTCACACAGATTTGTGTGATCAGAACCTCCCTTACTTGGACCAGACCAGGCAAGACCTGTTCTTTCTTGACTTGTTAATCTTAGGATTCCTGCCGTATAGCCTCCCTGGGTTCCTGTATATGGATACAAAAACTCCACCCCAGCCCCCTTTCTCGCCCTACCTCTTTCCCCTTTATCCCAGTTGAAGAACATAAAGGGATAATCCACCCCAGAAATAAAAATCATGAAACTCCTGTCAATTTGGTGAAAGTCTATGTTTTATCTATGGGTAAAATAACAATATTTCAACTAATAATTGGTCCTTTCAGGAAATGGTGTTGGAATTCATCATACCTATAATGTTCTCGTCACTGGAGATAGGATATAACACACCATCACATTTCAAAACTTTTTAAAAATAATTACCTGCACCGTAGATGGTATGGACATACTGTCTAGAACACATCCATCCGTTTATACCCTCATGACAACATAGATATTTCACTTAGATGTGCTCAATATAAACAGTGGACCAAATTATTCAACTGTTTCTCCTCCAAGTACCATCAGGCAATGCACGCTGTGTGTCTGTGGGAAACTGGTGGGAAAGGGCGTGGTTGCCATAGCAACATCTGCACTTTGTGCTCAGACTCAGAAGAACTGCAGGTTCAACATAGTGAGATTGTGGGCTCCTAAATTGATAATGCAGTTTGTTTAGTTGGTTTTACAGCTAGCTAGCGACTTCACATGCTGATACTGACTTTGGTATTATTGCATTGTGGGTTTTGTAGTCGACTTGAGCTGCAACAGATTTCCACAACCATTTTCACATGTTGCTTCCACTCTTGTTATAATGACAAACTTTGTTCACAAAAAATATTGTTCTCACATATTGGTGTAATTTAACATTGTAAATCATAGGACTTAGTGTTTTGGGGTGTATTACTCCTATAACGCCCCCCTGCCTCCCCCTACTCTCCTCAGCCACCTCTGTTGTTTTTATAGGGGGAAATGGTAGGAAAGCAGTGGTTGGTCTGGCCTCAAGGACTCACATACTTCCCAATCTGTAGATTAAATAGCTGCAGCCTCTGAAGTCCTTCCAGGGACTAATGGCTTTTGTTGCTGGGAATAATCCACACATCCTCTCCCACATGCTGGGGGTTCCATGGCTAAAACCCCTACTTAAACTCTCCTCCTCCCACCCCCTTCTCAATCTACGACTCCCACGCCCTTTTCCTCCTCCCACCCCCTTTTAGAATATTTAATGAGGATCCCCCATTAGACGACGCCAATGGCGACAGCTAGTCTTCCTGGGGTCAGACACAACGGAAAAGATATTACAGAAAAAAAAAACATTTAAAAACATTAACATACATATATATACAAATACACATTCATTCGGAAACTATTCAGACCCCTTGAATTTTCCACGTTTTGTTACGTTACAGTCTAAAATTGATTAAATGATTTATTTCCTTCATTAATACCCCATAATGACTAGGCAAACTGGTTTAGACATTTTTGCAAATGTATTCAAAATAAAAAACTGATACCTTATTTACATAAGTATTCAGACCCTTTGCTTAAAAGATGAAATTGCATCCTGTTTCCATTGATCTTCCTTGAGATGTTTCTAAAACTTGATTGTGGTGAATTAAATTTGACATGATTTGGAAAGGTACACACGTGTCTATATAAGGTCCCACAGTTGACAGAGCATGTCAGAGCAAAAACCAAGTCATGAGGTCGAAGGAATTGTCTGTAGAGCTCCGAGACAGGATTGTGTCGAGGCACAGTTCTGGAAAAGGGTACCAAAACATTTCACCATGATTCTCTGGTATGATGAAACCAAGACTGAACTCTTTGGTCTGAATGCCGAACATCACGTCTGGAGGAAACCTGGCACCATCCCTATGGTGAAGCATGTTGGTGGTAGCATCATGCTGTGGGGATGTTTTTCAGTGACAGGGACTGGGAGACTAGTCAGGATCGAGGGAAAGATGAACAAAGCAAAGTACAGAGAGATCCTTGATGAAAACCTGCTCCAGAGCACTCAGGACCTCAGACTGGGGTGAAGGTTCACCTTCCAACAGGACAATGGCCCTAAGCACACAGCCAAGACAATGCTGGAGTGGCTTCGGGACAAGTCTCTGAATTCCTTGAGTGGCCCAACCAGAGCCTGGACTTGAACCCGATCTAACAACTCTGGAGAGACCTGACAATAGCTGTGCTGCGATGCTCCCCATCCAACCTGACAGAGCTTGAGATGATCAGCAGAGAAGAATGGGAGAAACTCCCCAAATACAGGTGTGCCAAGCTTATAGCGTCAAACCCTAGAAGACTCAAAGATGTAATTGCTACCAAAGGTGTTTCAACAAAGTACTGAGTAAAGGGTCTGAATACTTACATAAATGTATTATTTCCGTTTCTAATTTGTAATACTTGTTTTTGCTTCGTCATTATGGGGTATTGTGTGTAGATTGATGACAAAAAAAGATGTAATACATTTTTGAATAATTCTGTAATGTAACAAAATTTGCAAAAAGTCAAGAGGTCTGAACACTTTCTGAATGCACTGTGTGTGTATATATATAGATATATATAACTCAGCAAAAAAAGAAACAGCCCTTTTTCAGGACCCTGTCTTTCAAAGATAATTCGTAAAAATCCAAATAACTTGGATAACACAGATCTTCATTGTCATGGGTTTAAACACTTTCCCATGCTTGTTCAATGAACCATAAACAATTAATGAACATGCACCTGTGGAACGGTCGTTAAGACACTAACAGCTTACAGACGGTAGACAAGGTCACAGTTATGAAAACTTCAGGACACTAAAGAGGCCTTTCTACTGACTCTGAAAAACACCAAAAGAAAGATGCCCAGGGTGCCTGCTCATCTGCGTGAACGTGCCTTAGGCATGCTGCAAGGAGGAAGGAGGACTGCAGATGTGGCCAGGTCAATGAATTGCGATGTCCGTACTGTGAAATGCCTAAGACAGCGCTACAGGGAGACAGTACGGACAGCTGATCATCTTCGCAGTGGCAGACCACGTGTAACAACACCTGCACAGGATCGGTACATCGGAACATTACATTTACATTACATTTACATTACATTTACATTTAAGTCATTTAGCAGACGCTCTTATCCAGAGCGACTTACAAATTGGTGCATTCACCTTATGACATCCAGTGGAACAGTCACTTTACAATAGTGCATCTAAATCTTAAAGGGGGGGTGAGAGGGAATACTTATCCTATCCTAGGTATTCCTTAAAGAGGTGGGGTTTCAGGTGTCTCCGGAAGGTGGTGATTGACTCCGCTGTCCTGGCGTCGTGAGGGAGTTTGTTCCACCATTGGGGGCCAGAGCAGCGAACAGTTTTGACTGGGCTGAGCGGGAGCTGTACTTCCTCAGTGGTAGGGAGGCGAGCAGGCCAGAGGTGGATGAACGCAGTGCCCTTGTTTGGGTGTAGGGCCTGATCAGAGCCTGGAGGTACTGAGGTGCCGTTCCCCTCACAGCTCCGTAGGCAAGCACCATGGTCTTGTAGCGGATGCGAGCTTCAACTGGAAGCCA
The DNA here is from genome assembly GCF_021184085.1 of Oncorhynchus gorbuscha. Taxonomy (NCBI): domain Eukaryota; kingdom Metazoa; phylum Chordata; class Actinopteri; order Salmoniformes; family Salmonidae; genus Oncorhynchus; species Oncorhynchus gorbuscha. Next base: position 77,542,552 of record NC_060177.1, read on the forward strand.
GTGGAGAGAACGGAGGAGCGGGGTGACGTGAGAGAACTTGGGAAGGTTGAACACCAGACGGGCTGCGGCGTTCTGGATGAGTTGAAGGGGTTTAATGGCACAGGCAGGGAGCCCAGCCAACAGCGAGTTGCAGTAATCCAGACGGGAGATGACAAGTGCCTGGATTAGGACCTGCGCCGCTTCCTGTGTGAGGCAGGGTCGTACTCTGCGGATGTTGTAGAGCATGAACCTACAGGAACGGGCCACCGCCTTGATGTTGGTTGAGAATGACAGGGTGTTGTCCAGGATCACACCAAGGTTCTTAGCGCTCTGGGAGGAGGACACAATGGAGTTGTCAACCATGATGGCGAGATCATGGAACGGCCAGTCCTTCCCCGGGAGGAAGAGCAGCTCCGTCTTGCCGAGATTCAGCTTGAGGTGGTGATCCGTCACCAACATCACACCTGCGGGACAGATACAGAATGGCAACAACAGCTGCCTGAGTTACACCAGGAACGCACAATCCCTCCATCAATGATCAGACTGTCTGCAATAGGCTGAGAGAGGCTGGACTGAGGGCTTGTAGGCCTATTGTAAGGCAGGTCCTCAACAGACATCACCGGCAACAACGTCGCCTCTGGGCACAAACCCACCATCGCTGTACCAAAAAGGACTGACAAAAAGTACTCTTCAATGACAAATCGCGGTTTTGTCTCACCAGGGGTGATGATCGGATTTGAGTTTATCTTCGAAGGAATGAGGCCAGTTACACAGAGGCCTGTACTCTGGAATGGGATCGATTTTGGAGGTAGAGGGTCCGTCATAGTCTGGGGTGATGTGTCACAGCATCATCGGACTTAGCTATGTGTTATAGGGAAGACATCTTCCTCCCTCATGTGGTACCCTTCCTGCAGGCTCATCCTGACAAGACCCTCCAGCATGACAATACCACCAGCCATACTGCTTATTCTGTGCGTGATTTCCTGCATGACAGGAATGTAAGTGTTCTGCCATGGCCAGCGAAGAGCCCAGATCTCAATCTCTTTGGGCACGTCTGGGACCTGTTGGATCAGAGGGTGAGGGCTAGGGCCATTCCCCCCAGAAATGTCCGGGAACTTGCAGGTGCCTTGGTGGAAGAGTTGGGTAACATCTCACAGCAAGAACTGTAAAATCTGTTGCAGTCCATGAGGAGGAGATGCACTGCAGTACTTAATGTAGCTGGTGGCCACACCAGATACTGACTGTTACTTTTGATTTTGACCCCCCTTTGTTCAGGGACACGTTATTCCATTTCTGTTAGTCACATGCCTGTGGAACTTGTTCAGTTTATGTCTCAGTTGTTGAATCTTGTTATGTTCATACAAATATTTACACGTTTGCTAAAAATAAATGCAGTTGACAGTGAGAGGACATTTCTTTTTTTTTGCTGAGTTTATATACAAAAACAGCTAAAGACATAAATTGTTCTTCTCTTCTTTCCACCCCCCATTTCTCCTCCCACCCCCTTCTGCTTCTCCCACTGCCTTCTCCTCCCCCCACCCCCTTCCCCCCCACCCCCTTCTCGCCCCCCCCCACCCCTTCTCCTCCTCCAACCCCCTTCTGCTCTTCTCACTAACATCTCCAACCCCCATCTGCTCCTCCATCCCCCTTCTGCTCTTCTGACTAACATCTCCAACCCCCATCTGCTCCTCCAACCCCCTTCTGCTCCTTTCACTAACATCTCCAACCCCATTCTGCTCCTCTCACTAACACATCCAACCCCCATCTACTCCTCCAACCCCCATCTGCTCCTCTCACTAACACATCCAACCCCCATCTACTCCTTTCACTAACACCTCCAGCCCCCTTCTGCCCATCCAACCCCCTTCTGTTCCTCCCACCCCCTTCTATTTCTCCCCAACACCTTGGAGGCCTGCAGGAGTATACCACAAGTAAAGAATTGCTGTTTTGTGACCCACGCAAAGGGAAAGGGGGCACTGGGGGCAGACATGGCAGGTGTCTGCTGGGCTTATTGAATCTCTCTTCTCTTCTACAGTTCAAACAGTCAAGCCAAGATGGCTGAGTGCCTGGAAGCTATCCTCAATCCTCGTAATGCAAAGAAAACATCCGTCAAGCCACAACCCCAGAATAAAACAGCTTTGGAGTGTCAGCACTTGACGTCTATTCCAAGTAAACAAAGGAAGAAGAAAGATTAACAACAACAACAACAATTCAAACAAGGGATATGAGAAAGACTGTTTGTCATATAAATATGCAAGTTGGAGCTCTGGGCTCAAAGTTGTGCCCATCTGTTAACCTTTTGTCCGTACAATGTCTCTGATCCCTTCCTAATGACATCACAACTTGTGGAGTGCATTTGGTGCTGACTTCATTTCCTGTGGAAGTCTACAGACAGTCTGGCTCAGAAAGGGTACCGCCAGTCTACACACACTGTCCACTGGCCACCCAAAATAAGGCTTTATATAATTTATCAAGAGCATGGTAAAAATATATATATATATTATTTGGGCTGAACTATTTTAACTTGAGTCAAACTTCATCTAAATTGCATTGGCTGGATTTCACTCCCAAAGAGATACAGATGGGAGGGGTTGAGTGGAGCTGAAGGATAGGACAAAAAACAAAAGAACTGTCCGTAAAATGGATATAGTATGTATAAGCTGGAAGTAGAAGCCTAAGTGTTATTGTCCATTAGTTTACTCCTATTAGGGGAGGGATGGTAAGGTTTGGGGAAAATAATAAAGGAAAATATATTTTTAAAAGTATATAATTGTATATATTTACCAACGAAAATATTTTGGATTGGAAATTATGCAAACAATTAGATTGATGGAAGCCACTATGATGGAAGCCACTATGATGGAAGCCACTATGATGGAAGCCACTATGATGGAAGCCACTATGATGGAAGCCACTATCATCTGCAATATTAAAACTGATCTACCCCCTAAAAAGTCCAGACCCCTTTAATTTTTCCACATTTTGTTACGTTACAGCCTTACACTGAAATTCATTAAATCATTTTTCCCCCCTCATCAATCGACACACAATACCCCATAACGACAAATAAAAAAATGTTTTTTAGAAATTAGGACATTTACATAAGTATTCAGTCCCTTTACTCAGTACTTTGTTGAAGCTCTATTGGCAGTGAGTCTTCTTGGGAATGAGGCTAGAAGCTTGGCACACCTGTAGTTGAGTTTCTCTCATTCTTCTCTGCAGATCCTCTCAAACTCTGTCAGGTTGGATGGGGAGTGTCGCTGCACAGCTATTTTCAGGTCTCTTTTGAGATGTTTGATCGGGTTCAAGTCCGGGCTCTGGCTTGGCCACTCAAGAACATTCAGAGACTTGTTCCGAAGCCAAGCCTGTGTTGTCTTGGCTGTGTGCCAAGGGTCATTGTCCTATTGGAAGGTGAACCTTCAACTCAGTCTGAGGTCCTGAGTGCTCTGGGGTAGGTTTTCATCAAGGATCTCTCGGTCCTTTGCTCCATTCATCTTGCCCTCGATCCTGACTAATCTCCCAGTCCTTGCCGCTAAAAAACATCCACACAGCATGATGCTGCCACCATAGGGATGGTACCAGGTTTCCTACAGATGTGACGCTTGGCATTCAGGCCAAAGAGTTCAATCTTGGTTTCATCAGACTAGAATATCTTCTTTCTCATGGTCTGAGAGTCCTTTAGGTGCCTTTTGGAAAACTCCAAGAGGGCTGTCATGTGCCTTTTACCGAGGAGTGCCTTCCGTCTGGCCACTCTACCATAAAGGCCTGATTTGGTGGAGCGTTGCAGAGATGGTTGTCCATCTCCACTAAGGAACTCTGGAGCTTTGTCAGAGTGACCATCGGGTTCTTGGTCACCTCCCTGACCAAGGCCCTTCTCCCCAGATTGCTCAGGTTTGCCAGGCGGACAGCTCTAGGAAGAGTCTTGATGGTTCCAAACTTCTTCCATTTAAGAATGATGGAGGCCACTGTGTTCTTGGGGACCTTCAACCCTGCAGAATTGTTTTGGTTCCCTTCCCCAGATCGGTGCCTTGACACAATCCTGTCTCGGAGCTCTGCGGACAATTCCTTTGACCTCATGGCTTGGTTTTTGCATTGTCAACTGTGGGACCTTATATAGACAGGTGTGTGCCTGTCCAAATTATGTCCAATCAATTGAATTTACCACAGGTGGATTCCAATCAAGTTGTAGAAACATCTCAAGGATGAGCAATGGAAACAGGATGAACCTGAGCTCATTTTTGAGTCTCAAAGCAAAAGGGTCTGAATACCTAGGTAAGAAAGGTATGTTTTTTATTCTTATTTTTAATACATTTGCAAAAAATTCTAAAAACGTGTTTTCACTTTATCAATATGGGGTAACTACCTGTTGCCCTAGCTACTCCAGACCCCACACATACACAGCATGTGGCCTACATATGCTGCTCCAGAGCCGTTCTTCCTTCAGACAAGTATGTGTCCAACTTTGTTAATTTGAACAATGTCTCACTCAAATTCACTGTCCAAACTCACGAAAAATGACATTCGGTTAGTCCTATGCATACCTATATATAACTTTATGAACTGCCTGTCTTTGATATTTGTTTATTTTAGTTTGCGAGTGTTAGCATATTTAGCAGCTTCCATTGAAATGTGTTACTTGTGCAAATTTTGTTAGCATTCTGGTAATAGACACCCAATGGGTTTTGTGTTTTTTGGCACCCCTTGTGTATTAAGCCAGTAAGACCATAAATCCCAAAATCTGGATTCTGCCCCACCTTAACTCAGGATATCCGGTACTACGAAAGTGGCTAACCCTTTTAGCCAGTTGCATTTCTCTGGCAATGAATGCTTCGGGAATGATCTGTTCCGGGGCAGGCTGACTCAGGGCTAACTCCATTTATCCTGAATGAAGTGTCTAAGCCACGAGTTGAGGACCAACCAAATCAGATTCCCTCCCTCTCGTAAACATTGCGTCGTCATCCTATTCGTTTGAGGAAAACAAACAATTAAATATTTTAAGAATTAAATGTTGTGTTAAAAAAAATAGTCATATTAAAATACCTTTCATATTTTGTAATGGCAGGATGTATTTGAATGTTCACTCACACTAAAACGTTTGTATGACGTTATACAATTACTTTATTAGGAGTGGGAAAATGGTTCTGTGTGCATTTATAGGCACACCAAAGACGGCATTAATGATACGTAATAAAAGACGGCATTTCTAAGAATCCTACTTCACATCATAGCCTGCTGAATTTGCAAGATAACTTTTCCTTCATGTTGATTTCAGCTAAATGAAAATGTGTTACTGCCTTGCCCATGGATTGATGTTTCAGCATTCCCTCTATGAAGAGTTCGGTGTTCGACTAGCCTCATGTCACATGCATGCGCAGTTACAAGCCTGCTAGAGTTAGCAGCAGGCTGACCAGCAATACCCACCATCATGGTACAGAGGAAGCATGAGCTGGAATTATGATGCTAACTGAAGCTAGCAAAATTCAGAAAGGTTTACGTATGTAGTAACCCTCAGGAATCAAATTAGACATTCAAAGTTTATGGACTTGTTTGCATTTAAATAATTTCAAGGATTGTTTAAAAAAAATCTATAAATAGGGGATAGTTTTTAAAAAAGTGTGAATATAATAAAGGCAACTGTAAATTTCCACATATTTCCAGTGAGGCAATAGAGACATATGAAGTGTGGGGAAAACAGCTGCCACTGGTGCTGCCAGTCAGCAGTAAGAGTGGGGAAATATGGCTGCCACTGATGCTGCCAGTCAGCAGTAAGAGTGGAGAAATATGGCTGCCACTGATGCAGCAAGAGTGGGGAAATATTACGCACGCCTCTATGAAGAGGGAACGCAACACCCTGCTACAACTAAACTCTCCGTGAAGTGAAAAAGGTATGGACTGTAGGTGCAAGTAAGAATGACAACAGGCAGAATGTGGTAGCGTTTACAAGGACTTTATTCCTTTACACGGTAATATGGGGAAAAGGGGCTGGACAGAACCAAAGCAAAGAAAGTAAATCTCAAAGCCCCCCCTCTCCTATCTTAACTGCCTACCCACTACTTACCTAATTTATCACCACCTGGTGCCCTAACCAAAATACAGGGGGTGGTCCACCCAGGTCTTACCTAGAGTGCCGAGACAGCGAATATGCTACGGGTATATGTATGCCCGCGGGCCTCTTGCCTAAGCACTCCCTAGGTGCCTTACCCTTCTCCCCCTGGGAACAAATGAAACAGAATATTAAACAATTTCACAAACAATCTAAGAAACAAAGGACAACAAATAAGCTCTATCTGAGCAACAAACTCACAAAACATACCAACTTCCCAGCAATGAACTCCCAGCAAAATCAACCTCTAGCGAAATCTCTCAGCAATCCCTACCTCCAAAACTCTAGCAAATCTCTCTAGCAAAATCTCTGCAATGACCTCCCAGAAAATCTCTAGCAAATCTACCTCCAGCAAAAACTCTCCTGAACAGAACACTGGCTTTTATATAGCTTCAGAATGAATGTGTAACTGGAGACAGCGGAGTCTTGATGAGGGGGCGGGGTCAGCTCTCCAATTAGCCATGGAGTCAACTAATCAGCTGCTTGAGGGATTTCAGGAAGCCATTTCCTGAAATAAACACATGCAAATACACAAACTACAACACAAACTGGGGAACGTAACATGCCCACCACAAAAATTGCAAAGTTAGTTTTGCAATAACAAAAGCCAATGGATCCCCAGTTAGTAAACCCGTGACAGAGCGTCAGCAACACATCCGCCGAACCCTTCACATAAGCGATCTGTACATTATATCCTTGTACAATCAGAGCCCACCGCATAAGGCGGCGGTTCTGATTGTACATTTGTTTCAAGAACACCAATGGATTATGGTCCGTGAAGACCATTACAGGCAAGGCACTGGAGCCCACATATACCTCAAAGAACTGTAAGGCAAGCAATAAAGCCAGCGTCTCTTGTTCAATTGTAGAGTACCTTGACTGACACGAGTTGAACTTACGGGAGAAGAAACTGACGGGCCGATCCACTCAGTCTTCATCTTCCTGTAAGAGAACCGCACCCACCCCCACTATACTAGCATCTACCTCCAACTTAAAAGGTTTTCAAAGTTGGGGGCGGCAAGCACTGGGGCACTACAAAGTAGCGCTTTAGCGGACTCAAAAGCGTAGTTACAGTCCTTGGACCACTTGAATGGTACCTTGGGACTAAGCAGAGATGAAAAGGGAGCTACTACCGTTGAGAAATTCTTACAGAAGGTACGATAGTACCCTACCATCCCCAGGAATCTGCGCAACTGGTGGCGAATAGTGGGAGCAGGAAAAGCAACAATTGCTTCCACTTTGCCAGTTACTGGGCGCACTTGACCTCATCCCACTTGTTTCCCTAAGTAAGTCACTGTAGCCTTCCCAAACTCACACTTGGCCAAATTGAGGGTTAAAGAAGCATTCTCCAACCGCTGAAACACTTTTCAAAGTGGAGAGATGAGACCAAGTAGACAAATGAATCACCACATCGTCAAGGTAAGCAGTACAATTTGGCACATCTGCAAACACAACTAGCCGCTGAAAAGTAGCAGGTGCATTACACATGCCAAAGGGCATCACAGTGTATTGTACAAAGTTATCTGGCGTAACAAAAGCCAATATGTCAGAAGCTCGAGAGGTCAGATGCACCTGCCAATAACCTTTTAACAAATCTAACTTACCAACGTAAGCAGCAGAGCCTATTCTATCAATACAGTCATCTAAGCGAGGTAGAGGAAAAGCATAATACTTTGTAACTGCATTTACGCGACGATAGTCCGCACATAAGCGGGACGTACCATCAGGCTTAGGAACAAGAATACATGGAGAACTCCAGGAGCTGTTACTGGGGTTTGCCATGTCATTCTGTAATAAATAAGCTACCTCACTTTTTTACCTCCCTTTTCTTAGCATTAACCCGGTACGGATGCTGACGTATAGGAACAGCATTCCCCACATCCACATCATGTTCCAAGATGGATGTGCGACTTGGAATGTCCTGAAACACACTAAGAAAAATGTTTATCAACAGGATAAGATCCTTAGTTTGATCGTTATCCAAATGTTCCATTTGAGAGGGTAACTTCTTCAGCATCTCTGAATTACATAGGCGTTCACCTTGCTGTAACGTATGGCGTAACTCCAACCCGTCCTCCTTATCCTCATCTAGGTCCCAGCCAGGCTTCAGCACCACCGCAGCCACACTGGAGACGGCGGGCTGGACGGGGTTACTTGAGGAGCTGTCGGGAGAATCACACACATAATATGTTTTTAGCATGTTAACATGACACACACGGGAAGAACGCCTTCGATCTGGTGTCTTTAATCACATAATTGGTGTCATTGAGTTTCTTTTCCACCAGATATGGTCCAGAAAAACGTGCTGACAGAGATGAGCCAGGGATTGGCAACAAAACTAAAACTTGATCCCCTGGTGCAAATGAACGACCAACAGCCTTTTTGTCATAATGCAACTTCATGCGTTTTTGAGACGAGGAGAGAGACTTTTGGGCTAACGCACATGCGGCGTGCAGTCTCTCCCGCATCTTACTGACATAATCCAACACATTTTTAGGGGCGCTACTGGGTGTAGGAGATAAGATATGCTCCTTCAAAGCTTTCAGCGGACCCCGTAGGGTGTGTCCAAACACAAGGTCAGCAGGGCTGAACCCTAAGGACTCTTGTATCGTTTCCCTTATAGCAAATAGGACAAAGGGCACCCCCTCATCCCAATCAGTACTGGTATCCATACAATACTTGCGTAGCATTGCCTTCAGTGTCTGATGCCAGCGTTCTAGAGCCCCTCGACTCTCTGGATGATACGGACTGGAGACCTGATGGGAAATACAATGTCTTTAACACATTTGAAAACAGTTTAGACATGAAGTTGGATCCCTGATCAGTTTGGATTACTTTAGGGAGTCCAAACGTAGAGAAGAACTTCACCAGTGCCTTCACCACAGTCTTGGCCGTTATAGTACGGAGCGGAATAGCCTCTGGGTATCGAGTAGCACTGCACATTATTGTTAGTAGGAACTGGTTACCTGACCTGGTTTTCGGCAATGGACCTACACAATCAATTATCACTCTTTCAAACGGTTCCCCCACCACAGGAATCGGGCAGAGTGGCGCTCGTGGAACTGTTTGATTCACTTTCCCAGTGAGTTGACATATGTGACATGTTTTACAAAATTGGACCACATCAGACTTCAAACCTGGCCAGAAGAAATGACGAAGGACCCGGTTATAAGTCTTTGTGATCCCCAAGTGTCCAGACCACGCCTGGTCATGGGCGAGTGACAGCACCTGCTGTCGGAACGGTGTAGGAACAACCACTTGACACACTTCACTCCAGTCATTAATGGTGTCATGAGATGCCCATTTCCGCATCAAAACTCCTGCTTCCATAAAGTAGGCGGTCTCTCTAGTTTTAGCTTCCTCAATGGAAATTACCGAAGCAAAACACTTGCTAAGACTGGTGTCTTCTTTTTGACATTCAATCACCTTCTCGGGGGTGACAGACAAAAGAATGTCATGTAATTGGGGCGCGATTTCGTTTTCCCCTGCCTTAGTTTTTACGGGGGTAAAAACTGTCGGCATTACAGAAGGCATACTCTGTGCATTGTCTTCTACCTCAACGTTCTCAAAAATGGAACTAGCCAAATCCACCACATCTCCTAGCTTGCAAGATTGTGCCCTCGTTAACACACGCAGGAAAAACATGTGGAAATGCTTGAACCAATTTCTCATCTGTAGTTCTGATTTCTGGATTGTCTACTACCTCTAACACAGGAGTGACATTACCACCAGCAATATCATTCCCTAGTAGCAATTTGACTCCTGATACTGGCAGTGTAGACACTACACCAACACGGAAACGTCCTGATACCAAGTCTGACACTAAGTGGACCCAGTGTAATGGTACAGGTACTGTTTTTGACTATCCCCTGTAATATGACATGCGAGCCACAATAGGTTTCAGGAGACCAGGGTAAAGCATCAGTAATGATTACTGACTGCGCCGCCCCGGTGTCTCGTAGGATTTGGATAGGTTTTTGATCAGCTTGTTCTCCTGTTAAGGAAACACAACCGGCAGAGATAAACGGAGCATAGACAGGATCCGGTTTCTCAAATGCTGAATCAATAACTCGATCCAATGGACGAGCCAAAGACTTGACTAAAACCAAACTTTTCATTTTTGGGGACGGTGACAGGGACTGTTTCGGTTTATTTTTCAAAACTGGGCAGTCCGCAATCATGTGACCCTTTTGTTGACAGTAAAAACATTCACGGATTTCATGAAAAGGCTTAGGGTTGTCAGAGGTAAAGCGACCTGAACGAGGAATTGATGACTTAATCATCCGGCCTTCAAAACGTGGTGCACCAAAGACAGTCTTGTGTGTCAAAGCGTACTCATCTGCCAACACTGCTGCTTGGGCCAATGTCACCACCTTCTGTTCATTTAAATGAACTACAATTCTATCTGGGAGGTTGATTTTAAAGTCCTCCAACAGCATCAACTCCCAAATCTCAGCAAAGGTGTTAGCTTTGCTGGCTGAACACAAGCGACTAAACAGAGACTCTTTGTCCCTTGCAAATTCAACAAATGTACGGTGAGATGTTTTTTTGTGGTTCCTGAAGCTCTGCCTATAAGCTTCAGGCACCAACTCATAAGCCTGCAACACAGTAGTTTTAACTATCATAGTGTAAACTGTCTTCCAGGGAGAGAGCAGCTACTAATTCCTGGGCTTTCCCAGACAATTTACATTGTAACAGGAGCGGCCAATGCAGCGCAGCGGCCACACACTCAAATGCAGAGAAATAAGAATCAACTTCCGACTCTCGGAATGGAGGGACTAAAGCTATGTTTTTACTCACATCGAAGTGGGCTTGATGATGAGCAGCTTGTAGAGTCGCACTGGAGCCAGCATCTAGCTCCAGTTGTCGGATCCTCACCTCCTTGTCAGCTTCTATTTTCCTAATTTCAAGTTCAAAATGCATCGGTCTCTCTTTATCTTTTTGCTCCATTTCTAACCGAGCCAGCCTCACCTTCAGCCTAGCAGTCCCATCTGAATGATCCGAAGCAGAAGATAAAGGATCGAATCGGGGCAATGTAAAAGGGGTACGAGGAACCCCTTCCTCCGCCCTGTCCTCTGACTTGGCATCAGAAGGTCTACCCGTCTCCTCTCCTTGCAATGAGAGAATCCGTTCTCTCACTAAACCCTCCCTGACTAGCACCAAAAGTGCAGCCTTTAGGACTTTCTCACGGACAACAAATCCATAATGGGCAGCTATAGCTATAAGGTCTACTTTACGAAACCTACCCAAACAACCAATAGAGGGCGCTTCAAAAAACTTGGAGATGGCTGAGGCAGCCATCTTTTACAATGCAGTTTCCTGAACACACCAACTAAACAACTCATCCAAACTCACAACCTACCATCACACCTCAATCACTAACCAGAGAGAGCTCAGAGCAGCAGGGTCAGGTGGGTTTAATGGAAATATCCCGGATGAGCCCCCATTATGTTACGCACGCCTCTATGAAGAGGGAACGCAACACCCTGCTACAACTAAACTCTCCGTGAAGAGAAAAAAGGTATGGACTGTAGGTGCAAGTAAGAATGACAACAGGCAGAATGTGGTAGCGTTTACAAGGACTTTATTCCTTTACACAGTAATATGGAGAAAATGGGCTGGACAGAACCAAAGCAAAGAAAGTAAATCTCAAAGCCCCCCCTCTCCTATCTTACCTGCCTACCCACTACTTACCTAATTTAGCACCACCTGGTGCCCTAACCAAAATACAGGGGGTGGTCCGCCCAGGTCTTACCTAGAGTGCCTAGACAGCAAATATGCTACGGGTATATGTATGCCCACGGGCCTCTTGCCTAAGCACTCCCTAGGTGCCTTCCCCTTCTCCCCCTAGGAACAAATGAAACAGAATATTAAACAATTTCACAAACAAACTAAGAAACAAAGGACATCAAATAAGCTCTATCTGAGCAACAAACTCACAAAACATACCAACTTCCCAGCAATGAACTCCCAGCAAAATCAACCTCTAGCGAAATCACTCTCAGCAATCCCTACCTCCAAAACTCTAGCAAATCTCTCTAGCAAATCTCTCTAGCAAAATCTCTGCAATGACCTCCCAGAAAATCTCTAGCAAATCTAACTCCAGCAAAAACTCTCTCCTGAACAGAACACTGGCTTTTATATAGCTTCAGAATAAATGTGTAACTGGAGACAGCTGAGTCTTGACGAGGGGGCGGGGTCAGCTCTCCAATTAGCCATGGAGTCGACGAATCAGCTGCTTGAGGGATTTCAGGAAGCCATTTCCTGAAATAAACACATGCAAATACACAAACTACAACACAAACTGGGGAACGTAACAATGCTGCCAGTCAGCAATAAGAGTGGGGAAGCAAGGCTGCCACTGATGCTGCCAGTCAGCTGTAAGAGTGGGGAAATATGGCTGCCACTGATGCTGCCAGTCAGCAGTAAGAGTGGGGAAATATGGCTGCCACTGATGCTGCCAGTCAAATCAGATCAAATTTTATTGGTTACATACACATGGTTAGCAGATGTTAATAAGAGTGTAGTGAAATGCTTGTGCTTCTAGTCCCGGCAATGCAGTAATATCTAACAAGTAATCTACCAAATTCACAGCAACTACCTTATACACACAAATGTTAAGGGGTGAATAAGAATATGTACATGAATACATGGATGAGCGACGTCCGTGCGGCCAAGGCAAGATGCAATTGATGGTATAGAACAGTATATACATATGAGATGAGTAATGTAGGATATGTAAACATTATTAAAGTGGTGTTATTTAAAGTGATTAGTGATACATTTATTACATCCAATTATTAAAGTAGCAAGAGATTTGAGTCTGTATGTTGGTGTTACATACACCTCTTAGAGGAGGGAATGCAATACCCTGCTACACTCAACTCCCCGTGATGTGAAAGAGGTATGTGATTGTAGGTGCAGGTAAGGATGAAAGAGGCAAAGAAGTTTACCGTTAATAGGGAATGTATTTCCTTCACACGGTAATGTGGGGAAATATAGGCTGGATGGAACCAAAGCAAAGAATGTAAAAGAGCCCCCTCGCATACCTTACCGACCCACCCACCCGCTACTTACCTATTCTTAGCACACTAACCAAAATACAGGGGGTGGTACGCCCAGGTCTTATCTAGTGTGCATAGATAGAGTACATACTACGGGTATACAGTGCCTTGCGAAAGTATTCGGCCCCCTTGAACTTTGCGACCTTTTGCCACATTTCAGGCTTCAAACATAAAGATATAAAACTGTATTATTTTGTGAAGAATCAACAACAAGTGGGACACAATCATGAAGTGGAACGACATTTATTGGATATTTCAAACTTTTGAACAAATCAAAAACTTAAAAATTGGGCGTGCAAAATTATTCAGCCCCTTTTCTTTCAGTGCAGCAAATTCTCTCCAGAAGTTCAGTGATAATCTCTGAATGATCCAATGTTGACCTAAATGACTAATGATGATAAATACAATCCACCTGTGTGTAATCAAGTCTCCGTATAAATGCACCTGCACAGTGATAGTCTCAGAGGTACATTAAAGGCGCAGAGAGCATCATGAAGAACAAGGAACACACCAGGCATGTCCGAGATACTGTTGTGAAGAAGTTTAAAGCCGGATTTGGATACCAAATATTTCCCAAGCTTTAAACATCCCAAGGAGCACTGTGCAAGCGATAATATTGAAATGGAAGGAGTATCAGACCACTGCAAATCTACCAAGACCTGGCCGTCCCTATAAAATTTCAGTTCATACAAGGATAAGACTGATCAGAGATGCAGCCAAGAGGCCCATGATCACTCTGGATGAACTGCAGAGATCTACAGCTGAGGTGGGAGACTCTGTCCATAGGACAACAATCAGTCGTATATTGCACAAATCTGGCCTTTATGGAAGAGTGGCAAGAAGAAAGCCATTTCTTAAAGATATCCATAAAAAGTGTTGTTTAAAGTTTGCCACAAGCCACCTGGGAGACACACCAAACATGTGGAAGAAGGTGCTCTGGTCAGATGAAATCAAAATTGAACTTTTTGGCAACAATGCAAAACGTTATGTTTGGCGTAAAAGCAACACAGCTAATCACCCTGAACACACCATCCCCACTGTCAAACATGGTGGTGTCAGCATCATGGTTTGGGCCTGCTTTTCTTCAGCAGGGACAGGGAAGATGGTTAAAATTGATGGGAAGATGGATGGAGCCAAATACAAGACCATTCTGAAAGAGAACCTGATGGAGTCTACAAAAGACCTGAGACTGGGACGGAGATTTGTCTTCCAACAAGACAATGATCCAAAACATAAAGCAAAATCTACTATGGAATGGTTCAAAAATAAACATATCCAGGTGTTAGAATGGCCAAGTCAAAGTCCAGACCTGAAACTGCTGTTCACAAATGCTCTCCATCCAACCTCACTGAGCTCGAGCTGTTTTGCAAGGAGGAATGGGAAAAAATGTCAGTCTCTCGATGTGCAAAACTGATAGAGACATAACCCAAGCGACTTACAGCTGTAATCGCAGCAAAAGGTGGCGCTACAAAGTATTAACTTAAGGGGGCTGAATAATTTTGCACGCCCAATTTTTCAGTTTTTGATTTGTTAAAAAAGTTTGAAATATCCAATAAATGTCGTTCCACTTCATGATTGTGTCCCACGTGTTGTTGATTCTTCACAAAAAAATACAGTTTTATATGTTTATGTTTGAAGCCTGAAATGTGGCAAAAATCGCAAAGTTCAAGGGGGCCGAATACTTTCGCAAGTCACTGTATGTATGTCCGCCGTCCTCTTGCCTAAGCACTCCCAAGGTGCCTTCCCCTTCCCCCTGGAAACAAACAGAATAATTACTAACTTAAAGTGAACATTTTCAATAATCAAAGCACACTGAGTCCTATTGGCACAAACACACACCTCAGATGTAGTGGATACAAAATACTTTCAACACATCTGACTCTGCGCAACAACCAACACAGGACATCAAGAATCTCTCTCTCCTAACAAAGGAACACCGGCTTTTAAAGCTGCAGAGGGTGTCGGTAATTGCAAGACAGCTGTATCTCCTGACGAGAGGGCGGGGTCAGAGCTTCAATCTTTAATGGGGCTGACCAATCAGCTGCTTAGGTGAATCCAGGAAGCCATTTCCTGAAATACAGGGGAACGTAACAGTTGGCAGCAGCCTCTATGTTAGTGAAGGCTGTCTAACAGTCTGACGGTCTTGAGACTGAAGAATAGCTTCTGTCTCTCAGTCCCAGCTTCGATGGACCTGTACTGACCTCGCCTTCTGGATGAAAGTGGGGTGAACAGGCATTGGCTCGGGTGGTTGTTGTCCTTGAACCTTTTGGCCTTCCTGTGACATCAGGTGCTGTAGGTTTCCTGGAGGGCAGGTAGTTTGCCCCCGGTGACGGGTTGGGCAGACCGCACTACCTTCTGGAGAGCCTTGCGGTTAAGTGTGGTGCAGTTTCCATACCAGGCAGTGATACAGCCTGACAGGATGCTCTCAATTGTACATCTGTGAAGGTTTGTGTGTTTTCGGTGACAAGACAAATTTCTTCTGCCCCCTGAGGTTGAAGAGGCGCTTTGGCGCCTTTTTCACCACTCTGTTTGTGTGGGTGGACCAATTCAGTTTGTCAGTGATGAGTACACAGAGGAACTTAAAACTTCCACCTTCTCCACTACTGTCCGGTCGATGTGGGTGGGGGGTGCTCCCTCTGCCATTTCCTGAAGTCCATGATCATCTCCTTTGTCTTGTTGACATTGAGTGAGAGGTTATTTTCCTGACACCACACTCCGAGGGCCCTCACCTCCTCCCTGTAGGCTGTCTTGTCGTTGTTGGTAATCAAGCCTACCACTCTACTGTCTTCTGCAAACTTGATGATTGAGTTGAAAGCTTGCATGGCCACACAGTCATGGGTGAACAAGGAATACAGGAGAGGGCTGAGAACGCACCCTTGTGGGGCCCCAGTGTTGATAACCAGCTGGGTGGAGATGTTGATTCGTACCTTTACCACCTAGGGGTGGCCCGTCAGAAAGTCCAGGACCCAGTTGCACAGGGCGGGTCGAGACCCAGGGTTTCGATCTTAATTATGAGTTTGGAGGGTACTATAGTATTAAATGCTGAAATGTAGTCGATGAACAGAATTCTTACATAGGTATTCCTCTTTTCCAGATGGGATAGGGCAGTGTGATGGTGATTCCATCGTCAGTGGACCTATTGGGGTGACAAGCAAATTGGAGTGGGTCTAGGGTATCAGGTAGGGTGGAGATGATATGATCCTTGACTAGTTTCTCAAAGCACTTCATGATGACAGAAGTGAGTGCAACGAGGCAATAGACATTTAGTTCAGTTACCTTAGCTTTCTTGGGAACAGGAACAATTGTGGCCATCTTGAATCGTGTGGGGACAACAGACTGGGAAAGCGATTGATTGAATATGTCTGTAAACAAACCAGCCAGCTGGTCTGCACATGCTCTGAGGACGCGGCTAGGGATGCCGTCTGGGCCGGCAGCCTTGCGAGGGTTAACATGTTTAAATATTTTACTCACATTGGCCATGGAGAAGGAGAGCCCACAGGCTTTGGTAGTGGGCCGTATCAGTGGCACTGTATTGTCCTCAAAGCGAGCAAATACTTTGTTTAAATTTGTCTGGAAGCAAGACGTCGATGTCCACGACGGGGCTGGTTTTCTTTTTGTAATCTGTGATTGACTGTAGACCCTGCCACATAAGTCTGGCGTTTGAGCCGTTGAATTGCGACTCTACTTTATCTCTTTCAGTTTTGCGCGAATACTACCATCAATCCACGGTTCCTGGTTAGGAAAGGTTTTCATAGTCACAGTGAGTACGACATCTCCGATGCACTTGCTAATAAATTCACTCACCGAGTCAGCGTATACATCAATGTTGTTGTCTGAGGCTATCCGGAACATATCCTAGCCCACATGATCGAAGCAATCTTGAAGCGTGGAATCCGATTGGTCGGACCAGCGTTGGATAGACCTGAGCCCGGACGTTTCCTGTTTTAGTTTCGGTCTATATGCTAGGAGCAACAAAATGGAGTCATGGTCAGATTTGCCAAAGGCAGGGCGGGGGAGGGCTTTGTATGCATCGCGGAAGTTAGAGTAGCAATGATCCAGAATGCTACCAGCTCAATATGCTGAGGAAGTCTTGTTCTCAGGTTAGCTTTGTTAAAATCCCCAGCTACAATAAATGCAGCCTCAGGGTGTATGGTTTCCAGTCAGCAATAAGAGCCTTACGTGTGTTCATGTTTATGAATGCAAAGTTGCATGTAGCAGATGCAAATAAAACAGCAGATTTACAAGTAGCAAAACAAAACAGCTCCTTCCTCGCTCCCTCCCTCCAGTCTTACTTGGCCATACCTAGACTAGAGAAGCCTGCTGGGATGATGATTGTGTCGAGGTGGGGGAAGGGATGGACCCCCAGGCAGGCAGAAGAGGGAGGATCTTGACCTGGGTTTCTGAAGCAGAGAAGGTGGGGCAAACACTCAATGAGTGACCACCCCCTGGCTCCAGGCTGATGAGTTAGGAGAATTGACAGGGGTAATCAACATAACAACAGGAGATGTTGTCATCACCCAGGCCCGAGCAGTCCCTCTCAGAGTGCTTCTTATCCTTCAGGCCTGAGTAATCAAATGTAGACTGTGGACTGGTAATCACAGGTTGGTCCATGTTAGTGAGTGGGTTCAGGGCCAAGCTGCGTTATGGGGAGAAGGAAAACATTTCTCTATTTAATCCTGAAGATTTAGGATACTACAAGGCTTGTGTTTTCCCTATTTTCAATACAGCCTTAGAAACAAGAGAGATGGAAAACCCAAACATTCAACTTCCATTCAATTATACATTAATGCACTCCATCTCAGTATTACAACTACATGAGTACCAAAGCCAAAACCCAAATCTGATCCAAGTTTCCTCTCCAGCCGTTGACTGAGAATAAAGACCCTCCTTGTGGCAGAAGAAGCCTGGGGTTAAAGGCTGGATATGGCTGGGTTGGAGGGAAACCATGAGATGAAGAGGGAGGGGGAGTGGTATTACGGGAAGATTGATATAGCTGCCAGCTTGTGTGGTGGTGTGCCCCCAAACCCCAGCCCCAGCCTGTGGTCCTTGTGGTTCAGGGCAGGGGAAAGCTCTGCTGGGTCTGGGGATGACTTGGGTCTAACGGCTGGGTTGTAGGGTAACCATGAAGGGTGAATACAAAATCTAATCAAATTTTATTTGTCATGTGTGCCGAATACAACAGGTGAAGACAGTGAAATGCTTACGAGGGGGAAAGGAGGGAATTTACGGGAAATAAATAAATAATCGTACCTGCCAGCCCTGGTGCCCTGCACCGGAGGGGTAAGCTGTGCTGTGGCCAGCAACCCACGCCAATGTAAAGGTGGAGTCAGGCATAGTGAAGTAGTAGTCAAAGCTAGAGAGACCTTGACAGAGGTAGATAGAGAGAGAGAGAGAGACCTTGACACAGAGAGAGAGAGAGAGAGAGAGAGAGAGAGAGAGAGAGAGAGAGAGAGAGGGAGAGAGACCTTGACACAGAGAGAGACCTTGACACAGAGAGAAAGAGAGAAGAGAGAGAGAGAGAGAGAGAGAGAGAGAGAGAGAGAGAGAGAGAGAGAGAGAGAGAGAGAGAGAGAGACCTTGACACAGAGAGAGAAAAAAGAGAGAGAGAGAGAGAGAGAGAGAGAGAGAGAGAGAGAGAGAGACCTTGACACAGAGAAGAGAGAAAGAGAGAGAGAGAGAGAGAGAGAGAGAGAGAGAGAGAGAGAGAGAGAGAGAGAGAGAGAGAGAGAGAGAGAGAGAGAGAGAGAGAGAGACGTGGACACAGAGAGAGAAAGAGAGAGAGAGAGAGAGAGAGAGAGAGAGAGAGAGAGAGAGAGAGAGAGAGAGAGAGAGAGAGAGAGAGAGAGAGAGAGAGAGAGAGAGAGAGAGAGAGAGAGAGAGAGAGACGTGGAGGAGGCATAAGAGTGGGTGACTGGACTTGTCCGCTGTTTGTACTTATCCGCTGTTCAATGTTCTCCTTGATGATTTTCTTGGCCTTCCTGTGACACCGGGTGCTGTAGATGTCCTGCACCACCCTCTGGAAAGCCCTGTGGTTACAGACGGTGCAATTGCCGTTCAAGGCCGTGATACAGCCTGACAGGATGCTCTCAATGGTGCATCTCTAGAAGTTTGCTTTTTACTGCGACTCTGTGGATGTACCAGCTCATTTCTTTACTTGGTGTTGAAGGAGAGGTTATTTTCACTCAGCCAGGACCCTTACTTTCTCCAAGTAGGCTGTCTCGTCATTGTTGGTAATCAGGCCTACCACTGTTGTGTCGTCTACAAACTTGATTTAGTTGGAGACTTGCATGGCCATACAGTCATGGGTGAACAGGGAGTGCAGATGGCTGACCACGCACCCTTGTGGGGCCCCTGTGTTGAATATCAGCGTCGGGGAGGTGTTGTTGCCTGCCTTAACCACCTGGAGTCGGCTCGTCAGGAAGTCCAGAACCCAGTTGCACAGGGCAGGGTTCAGATCCAGACCCCCGAGCTTAGTGATGAGCTTGGAGAGCACTATGGTGTTAAAGGCTGAGCTGTAGTCGATGAACAGAATTCTTACAGACTCTTGTCCAGATGGGATAGGGCAGTGTGCAGTGATGGCGAATGCCTCATCCATGGATCTGTTGGGGCGGTGTGAAAATTGTAGTGGGTGTAAGGTTTCGGGTAAGGTGTAGGTGATATGATCTTTAATTAGGTTTCGGGTAAGGTGTAGGTGATATGATCTTTAATTAGCTTCTCAAATAAATTCATGATTACAGATGTGAGTGCTACGGGGCGACAGTCATTTAGTTCAGTTACCTTACAGTAAACAACCTCCGTCTTACTGTTCATGGGATATGCACAGACTTAGTTAATCTACTGTACAGTTTCTTTCACCCTGAGAGCGAACACAAACAGTCCTATACACTGAGTGTACAAAACATTTCCATTTCATAAACTGACCAGCATAGCTGAGGGATGTAGGAGTGCTGAGCGTGCCCCCCCCAAAAAATGAAATAAATACAATTCGATGTTTATCCCCTTTGGCTAAATTTATTTGCAGCACCCCCACCCCAAACTACTTCCAGCGGCTATGCTGTCCAGGTGAATCCAGGTGTCACCGTCATACGATGCCACCTTTCCAACAAGTTAGTTTGTCAAATTTCTGCCCTGATAGAGCTGCCGCAGTAAGTTATATTATTGTGAAGTGGAAACTTCTAGGAGCAACAACGACTCAGCCGCGAAGTAGTAGGCCACACAAGATTACAAAATGGGACCGGTGAGTGCTAAAAGTCTGTAGCACCTAAAAAATTGTCTGTCCTCGTTTGCAACCCTCACTACCGAGTTCCAAACTGTCTCTGGAAAAAACGTCAGCACAAGAACTGTTCGTCGGCAGCTTCATGAAATGGATTTTCATGGCCGAGCAGCCACACACAAATCTAAGATCACCATACGCAATACCAAGCATCGGCTGGAGTAGTGTAAAGCTTGCCGCCATTGGACTCTGGAGCACTGGAAGCGCGTTCTCTAGAGTGATGAATCACTTTTCACCATCTGGCAGTCCGACGGACAGATCTGGGTTTGGCAGACGCCAGGAGAACGCTACCTGCCCCAATGCATAGTGCCAACTGTAAAGTTTGGTAGAGGAGGAATAATGGTCTGGGGCTGTTTTTCATGGTTCGGACTAGGCCCCTTAGTTCCAGTGAAGGGAAATCTTAACGCTACAGAATACAATGACAGGCGACTCTGTGCTTCAAACTTTTTTGCAGTAGTTTGGGGAAGGCCCTTTCCTGTTTCAGCATGACAATGGCCCCATGCACAAAGCGAGGTCTATACAGAAATAGTTTGTCGAGATTGGTGTGGAAGAACTTGACTGGCCTGCACAGAGCCCTGACCTCAACCCCATCGAACACCTTTGGGATGAATTGGAACGTCGACTGCAAGCCAGGCCTAATCGCCCAACATCGGTGCCCAATCTCACGAATGCTCTTGTGGCTGAATGGCAGCAAGTCCCCGCAGCAATGTTCCAACATCTAGTGGAAAGCATTCCCTTAAGAGTGGAGGCTGTTTTAGCAGCAGAGGGGCACCAACTCCATATTAATGCCGATGATTTTGGAATAAGATGTTTGACGAGCAGTTGTCCCAGCCCAATCTCCGGGGCCAGGGTCAGGCTCCAGTCCCAGGCCCATCTTCACGGCCAGGCTCTAGGAAGATCCCCACAGTAGCAGGAATGACCTGTGAGTGGAGGTGTATGTCCACGTCCAGGATGTGGTCTGTGTTGGCTCTGAGGGGTATCCATGGCTCATAGCTGTGAGCACAGATGCTGAGAGACGAGAAGCAAGTACATGGAGTGAAGATGTAATGGATAAACAGACATGAAACACAACACGGGCAGCGTTTGGACAAGGGAAACATAACAACATGAATGCAGACACGGAGAAGAAACTGAGGAAGTGACAGATATAGTGGAGGCAATCAATAAGGTAGTAGAGTCCAGGTGAGTCCCATGAAGCGCTGATGCGCGTAACGATGGTGACAGGTGTGCGTAATGATGGGCCGTCTGGCGCAATCGAGCTGGAGCAGACGTGCCAGTAGGTCAGAGTTATTCTAGTCAATTTTAGAGAGGAAAACAATGTCAATCAATCAACTGACAGATCATTCAATATGTATACAGTACATCTCAACCCCTTTAGCCTGGTAAGGTTGTCCACATGGGCCTGACAAACATGTATCTTTTATCTAAAATACCACCAAGACACATCCAGCCGCTCTCTTCATCTGTAAATCTTGGATAATGATGCCTCACAAGTTGATTTAATGCACTGTCCTTCATCCAGCAAATTACTTAGCAAAATGCCAGTTTTGTATTCCTTTTATTGCATAAGCCCACTCAAACCATTAGATCTCCAAATCAAAGTACTTTCCATTCCATTCCTAGAATAGAATGATATGACCCAAAGCAATGCATCAATCTTCAACACAGTTTATCTAATTGAATGACTGGAAATCGTAAAAACAACTAAATTAAATAGCCAATACTGCCAACATTTTAAAATCATTTTTGAGTCTAAAGCAACTCAAAACCAAATTCAAATTCCATTACGTTTTAGATGCTATCATTTTATCTACCGTCTACCGTATACTGATATGAACTATGTATCTTCTTTATTAATGTTCAATTAATATCAGAAATTATTGTTGTTATTTAGGGATATTTCTTGTGTGAAAAAAATATGTTTAAAACCCTGCACAGATCGAGTCCTGGCTTGAAGTGTGTGTGCTGCAGTGGCGAACTGTCAAAGAGACAACTCTGTCAAGCTCACATTGTTGACATTGACAAATTCCTACTGGGTGCACAAACAGGAAAACAAGTTTCATAATCACGTCTCACAAGTGTTTATCAAGAGCTGGCTGACCAAGCTCCAACAAGCAAACTGTTTCTGTACACTAAACTGAAGGTCCCCTATAAAAGCCAGCCATCCAGACACTTTGCTGTTACAACCCCTAGCTACCATTTACATTTGCCGTGCTCCGGGCCCAGGGTTATGGAGGCTTGGCAGGCCAAAGCTGCAATTACACTTTACAGTGTGAATTCCTCACACGTCTCTCCAAAAGTAAGTAATGGAATAAAATCACACTGACACACAGAGACAGAGCTGGCAAGCACCACCCTCGGTGCAAATGTATGGCCTGGGTGGCTGATCTTGATATGACGCTTTAGGTTATTTTGGCAATGTGTTATTGGAAAAGCTGGAAGGTGCAAGGTTGCAGGTTTGAGTCCCACTTGGGCTACCTCACAAATTTTCTACTATATGTTATCATGGAATGTGGTTATTTATCAGTATTCAGTAATTGGGCTGTGACAGTTGTACTGGTGGTGGTGCAGTGACAGGTTGAATATCTGCTTCACTGAGGGGGCGTAATGTGAAAACAGTAACTTGTGGAGACCTATCATCTGTATTTATTCCTGTGTTGTTGGGTTTTTTTAATCTATTTTTTCTACTGTTTCTATATTTATTTTTTCTGCATTGTTGGGAAGGGCCTGTGAGTAAGCATTTCACTGTTAACGCAAGTGACAAATAAAATGTGATTTTAAGTAGTGGGCTATGCTTAAAGGCAGTCACCGAGCTCATAAGTCTGTGATTAAGATCATGCCCAAATTGGACCTGATGATCCACATTAAAGGAAAATTCCACAAAAAAAACTATATTTTGGTATTTGTTTCATCAGTGTACTGTTGATACAGCCCCAAAATGTTTTGCATGTCAGCAATCAAGTTTTCAAGAAAAGTAAAAAGCATCATACTGTGACACTTTAAAAAAAAGTTCTATATCTTGAAAACTTGATTGTTGACATGCAAAACATTTTGGGTCTGTATCAACTGGGCACCCAGACGGTGAACCAATGTGGAATAGACGTAGAATTGACGTCTGTGCCAAGTGGTAGCGAACAAATGAAATAAATACCTAAATATACAGTCGTTTTTGACTGGTATTTTCCTTTAATGATTCTTCCTTTGTGACAGGATTGACTATCATCTCCACATCAAAGAGGTTTAGATCATTCCTGCAAAGACATCTAGCCTTAAGAACAAGGAAAAAATTCCAGATGGAATTCGACAGGGTCCTAAACCTTTATGTAATGAGTAGGCAGCCTAAAATAATGAATACTCCACCCACACACTTTGGGTTGCCACTCATGCACTGAATAGTTAATACTTTTACGTCATGATAAATGTCACTTGTTGAAGGTATTTCCACCATTGAGGCATTTTGGTTCATTTAAAACTGTAGCCTAATCTCTTACTTGTTTTTCACATATTCATATCAGAGGAGACTGGTGGGAGGAGCTATTGGAGGACGAGCTCATTGTAATAATGGCGGGAATGGAGTCAAACGTGGTTTCTATTCATTTCCCTCCAGCCATTAAAATGAACCTGTCCTCCTATAGCTCATCCCACCAGCTTCCTCTGATTCATACAGTATATTATATTATGGCATGCTCCATATTAGGATTCTTACATGGGTGGTGAGAGATGGGAAAAAATATAAATCACCATTAACATGCAAGGATGATCATGCCTTGTGAGAATTGTTTGGTTTGTTACTGATCATTAAATGAAAAACAGACTGATGATCCCCTCTTTAGATATTTATGAATGTAAAGCATATTTGAAAATAATTCATCTGTGGATTTCACATGACTCGTAGGGATGCAGCCATGGGTGGGCCACCCACCCACTGGGTTGCCAGGGTGGGCCACCCACCCACTGGGTTGCCAGGCCCAGCCAAACAGAATAAATTTTCCCCCACAAAATGGCCTTATTACAGAAATAAATATACTTCTCAGACATTCTTGCAGTCAACATTCCAATTGAACACTCCCTAAAAAATGGAGACATCTGTGGCATTGTGTTGTGTGACAAAAGTGCACATTTTAGAGGGGCCTTTTCTTGGCCCCCAGCACAAGGTGCACCTGTGTAATAATCATAATGTTTAATCAGCTTCTTGATATGCCACACCTGTCAGGTGGATAAGTTATCTTGGCAAAGGAGAAACACTCACTAACAGGGATGTAAACAAATGTGCACAACATTTTTGCTAAATAAAATGGAAAATCTCTGGGATTTTGTATTTCAGCTAATGAATCATGGGACCAACACTTTACATGTTGTGTTTATATTTTTTGCTCAGTGTAGATACATGTTTCCTTGGTCTAGATCCAGGGCAGAGCTGTAACTAGTTGCCTGCAACTGGGGATAGGCCCTAAATATGAATTTATAAAAAATGCAGGAAATGACCTGTTTTTCAAGGCATGGATGATACTCCTTGGAGAGGTGTGGTGTATTTTCCATTTATTCAATTATTTTGTATATTTCTTTTTAAAGCTAAGCTTTGCATTTTTTATTGTGAATTGTGGTTAGGATATAGGCCAACAATGGAAAGAATAGATGAGATACGAATAATCATGTTTAAAATGTTTCCCGGTCAAAACAGTTTGCTCATATATTATTCGTTTTTTGTTTGTTTTGGTGTTCTATGCTCCACACTGCCCTTTCCCACCTGGACAAAAGGGAACACCTATGTGAGAACGCAGTTCATTGACTACAGCATTCAACACCATGGTGCCCACAAAGCTCATCGCCATGGGACTAAACACCTCCCTCTGCAACTGGATCCTGGGCTTCCTGATGATCTGCCCACAGGTGGTAAGAGTAGGCAACAACACATCTGCCATGCTGATCCTCAACACCCAGGGCCCCTCAGGGGTGTATGATTAGTCCCCTCCTGTACGTTTCACCTCTGACTGAATGGTCAAGCATGACTCCAACACCATCATTAAGTTTGCTGATAACACAACAGTGGTAGGCCTGATCACCGACAACGATGAGACAGCCTATAGGGAGGAGGTCAGATACCTGGCAGTGTGGTGCCAGGACAATAACATCTTCCTCAATGTGAGCAAGACAAAGAAGATGATCATAGACTACAGGAAAAGTAGGGCCGAACAGGCTGTAGTGGAGCTGGTCGAGAGTTTCAAGTTCCTTGGTGTACACATCACTAATAAATAATCATGGTCCAAACACACCAAGACAGCCGTGAAGAGGGCACGACAACCCCTTTTCCCCCTCAGGAGACTAAAAAGATTGGGCATGGGTCCCCAGATCCTCAAAAAATGTCAACAGCTGCACCATCGAGACCATCCTGACCAGTTGCATCACTGCCTTGTATGGCAACTGCTTGGCCTCTGACCGTTACATGCTACAGAGGGTAGTGCGTACAGCCCAGTACATCACTGGGGCCAAGCTTCCTGCCATCCAGGACCTATATATTAGGCGGTGTCAGAGGAAGGTGCAAAAAAATAGTCAAAGACTCCAGTCACCAAAGTCATAAACTGTTCTCTCTGCTACCACATGGCAAGCGGTACCAGAGTGCCAAGTCTAGGTCCAAAAGGCTCCTCAACAGCTTCAACCTCCAAGCTATAAGACTGCTAATCAAATTGCCACCCGGACTATTTACATTGACTGCTGCTACTCGCTGTTTATTATCTATGCATAATCACTTCACTCCTATCTACAGTACATGTATTAATTACCTTAACTATCCTGAATACTTATGTGAATGTAATAACAGTTTTAAAAAATATTTAAAAAATAGTTTTTGCTTTGTCATTATGGGGTGTTGTGTGTAGATTGATGGGGGAAAGAGTAATACATTATAGAATAAGGCTGTAACGTAACAAAATGTGGAAAAAGTCTGCATACTTTCCGATGGCTCTGTATATAAAGCAGCTCGAGCAGAATAAGATGAGGTTGCTTATCTGAGTGTAGTGGTCAGCAGAGGGATACTGTGAATCTACCTAGATCTACAGTATATTCTGTATCTTCTAAAGCTACAGTACTTAGCTTCACATTCCAATTCAATCGTCATCCATGTAACTGGAGGTGGATAGTGATCCAACATTTGCCACTAATGAGGAAAGTATATATTTTGCAACATGAGTCCTCTAGGCCTACGCTACTGTAGGTCTAATGATGATGTAGTGATTAGTGGAGGAGCAATGACCACAGGGAAGATGACATATTTTAAGTTGAATTGCTTCAAGTGCATGACATTGATATGTGTGCATGACATTGATATGTGTGCATGACATTGATATGTGTGCATGACAATGATCTAAAATCCCACATTTCCAATAAAGCACTGAAGAAGAAAAACACAAGAAAAAGAAAAACAAGGTTTCCAGTGATTATTGATAGACCACTGTAGCCTATACTCACCGTGACTTAGGCTGCGTTTACATAGTCAGCTCAATTCGGATCATTTCCTTTCACTCATTGGTATTCTGACCTATCAGATTAGCTCTGAAAAAGATCTGATGTGATTGGTCAAAAGACCAATGAGTGGAAAAAATATCAGAATTGGGCTGCCTGTGTAAACACAGCCTTAATGTACTACTTTGCAGCTTCATTGTAACAGAACACAATAGAATGTGAATGAATGCCCATAAGTATTTAGCATCAGAGTATTGAGTTTTCCTAGTAGTATTACAAAGGATTTCTTTATTGGAATGCATGAGGTTCTACAACATGACATCAACAAACAGACAAGACTAAGAGCCTGGGATACTTGAAATACTTGTTCATACAGTAAATATATTGTACGTTGGCATCCTAATACATCGTTTTTTTCCATAAGTATTTTAACTGTATTGATATGTGCCTTGACTTTGTCACATTCAGTCATAGTAACCACAATTGTTTCAAAATTGTTATTGGCAACTAAACTGATACTGTATATTATCTCAAATATATATTTTCATTAGGAAAATTACAAAATATATCATAACTGTAAACATTCATCCATTATTTCTCTCTGTGCAAATCCAGATATGCCACTTGGGTTTGGTTGGTGGCCTTAGTTAAGTTATACAGTGCCTTCAGAAAGTATGCTCACCCTTGGACTTTTTCCAATTTGTTTTTGTTACAGCCCGAAAGTAAAAAGGATTATTTAGAGAACAGAAGAAAAAAATCACTGGCCCCCACACACACACACACACACACACACACACACACACACACACACACACACACACACACACACACACACACACACACACACACACACACACACACACACACACACCATAATGTCAAAATGGAATTATGTTTTGGGACATTTTTACAAATGAATTCAAATGAAAAGCTGAAATGTCTCAAGTATTCAACCACTTTGTTATGGCAAGCCTATATGAATTCATAATAAATTGCATGGACTAACAGGGTTTAACAGGATTGTTTAATGACTACCTCATTGCTGTACCCCACACTTTCAATTATCTGTAAAGGTTGCTCAGTCAAACAGTGAATTTCAAACACAGATTCAACCATAAGACCAGGGAGATTTTACAATGCTTTGCAAACAAGGGTAGCTATTGGTAGATGGGTAAATAAAATGAAAAAATAAATATAGAATATCCCTGTGAGCATGGTGAAGTTATTAATTACACTATCAATGGTGTATGAATACACCCAGTCACTACAAAGATACAGGCGTTCTTCCTAACTCAGTTGCCGGAGAGAAAAGAAAACCGCTCAGAGATTTCATCATGAGGCCAATGGTCATTTTAAAACAGTTAGAGTTTAATGGCTGTGACAGGAAACAACTGAGGATGGATCAACAACATTTTAGTTACTCCACAATACTAACCTAATTGACAGAGTAAAAAGAATGAAGCCTAAGAATAAAAATATTCCAAAACAAAGTGTTATGTTTGGGGCAAATCCAATACAACACATTACGGAGTACCAATATCCATTTTTTCAAGTATAGTGGTGGCTGTATTAAGTTATGGGTATGCTTGTAATCGTTAAGGACTGAGGAGTTTTCAGGCAAAATCCTAGAAAACCTGGTTCAGTCTGCTTTCCACCAGACACTGGAGGATGAATTCACCTTTCAGCAGGACAATAACCTAAAACAAGGCCTAATCTACACCGGAGTTGCTTACCAAGAAGACAGTGCATGTTCCTAAGTCGCCGAGTTCCAGTGACTTAAATCTACTTGTCTTGAAAATGGTTGTCTACCAATGATCAACAACTAATTTGACAGAGCTTCAAGAATTTTGAAAGGAATAATGGGCAAATGTTGCACAATCCAGGTGTGTAAAGCTTGTAGAGACCCAGAAAGACACCGCTGTAATCACTGCCAAAGGTGCTTCTGCAAAGTATTGACTCAGGGGTGTGAATACCTATGTAAGTAGATAAAGGGCTTCATTGCCAAAATCCCAAAGTATCCCTTTAAGGTCATTGAAGGCCCAGGGAAGTGTTCTGTAAAATTCTGTATTTAATATCCATATAAATTTGCAAAAATGTCTGAAAACATGTTTTCACTTTGTCATTATAGGATATTGTGTGTAGATGGGTGAGGAAAAAAAATATTGAATCAATTTTGAATTCAGGCTGCAACAACAAAATGTGGAATAAGTTAAAGGGTATGACTACATTCTGAAGGCACTGTATGTACCATGACTAATTTGTGAACTCATAATAAATTAATCTCCATGAGTATCTACACAGCCAATTATGTCTAACAAACATATATAACAAATATAGCATCACGAGTTAACTGAGGAAACACATGTTTACAGTGTGAGAGTCTGTAGGGTTGTACACATACGAGTGCAAGTACAGATTCCCCTTTGCAGAGAACAGAGTAAATTATCATCAGTTATTGATCATAAATTGGAGAACAGAGTGATTTATCATCAGTCACGAGTCAGAACAGAGTGATTTATCAGGACAATGACAAAAACACACAGAGTCTTGCACAGCTAACCATGTGGGGACACACAATTCTATCCCATTCAAAATCATATTTTCCCTAACCCCAAAACCTAATCCGTACTCTTGCCCTAACCTTAACCCCAAAACCTAACCTTAACCCCTAACCCTTAACATAGTTCTAACACTAATTCTAACCTTAACCCTAAACCCCCTAGAAATTTGACCTTGTGGGGACTAATAAAATGTCCCCAGTTGGTCAAATTTTTGTATACTATTCTTGCAGGGATTTCTGGTCCCCACAAGAATAACTGAACACGTCCACACACACGTCCCACACGTCCACACACGTCCACACACGTCCACACACACACG
Source organism: Oncorhynchus gorbuscha (assembly GCF_021184085.1). Taxonomy (NCBI): domain Eukaryota; kingdom Metazoa; phylum Chordata; class Actinopteri; order Salmoniformes; family Salmonidae; genus Oncorhynchus; species Oncorhynchus gorbuscha. The sequence goes on from NC_060177.1 coordinate 77,572,310, forward strand.
TCCACACACGTCCACGTCCACGTCCACACACGTCCACACACACACACACACACACACACACACACACACACACACACACACACACACACACACACACACACACACACACACACACACACACACACACACACACACACACACACACACACACACACACACACACACACACACACACACACACACACACTTCCCTGGACCTGCAAGGACCTTAAAGGGATACTTTGGGATTTTGACAATGAAGCCCTTTATCTACTTCCTCAGTCAGATGAACTCATGGATACCGCCATTTTTATGTCTTTGCATCCAGTATGAAGGAAGCTGGAGGTAGTTTTGCGAGCCAATTCTAACTAGCATTACCGCAATTACTGGTATCTGGGTCAATGACGAGACATGTACATTTTGTGTCCAAAGGCCATTCATTTAACATAAAAAGACATATATAATATTAAATCAGACAACTCTTACCCTTCTTTTGACCCAGAAATAGTTGTGTTGCAAACTATTAAATTAAGAGAGTTAATGAGCTCTAAAATGACAAAATATCCTTCAGTGTAACTGTCCAGGTTAAAATTCGAATGACAAAAGTGTTTTTAAAATGTAGAAATTCATCCTAAAAATGTAAATGAACACCCATGGCATAATTGTGTTAGTGTTTGCAACAATATATAGAATAATGGACGACATACTGTATCTAAAACATATTTAACTTGAATAACTTTTGTCCGGAATTCTGCGCTTCATCAATGTCAAAAAGTAAAGAAATTGACAACAGAATTTCAGTATGCCTACAGGGAAGGACACTCAACAAGCATAGCACTTACACAAATGACTGATGATTGGCTGAGAGAAATTGATGATAAAATGATTGTGTCTTGTTGGACTTCAGTGCAGATTTTGACATTATTGATAGTCTGCTGCTGGAAAAACGTACGTGTTATGGCTTTACACCCACTGCTATAATGTGGATAAAGAGTTACTTGTCTAACAGAACACAGAGGGTATTCTTTAATGGAAGCCTCTCCAACATAATCCAGGTAGAATCAGGAATTCCACAGAGTAGCTGTTTAGGCCCCTTGCTTTTTTCCATTTTTAGTAATGACATACCACTGACCCTGAGTAAAGCCAGAGTGTCTATGTATGCGGATGACTCAACACTATACACATCAGCTACTACAGTGACTGAAATGACTGCAACACTCAAAGAGCTGCAGTTAGTTTCAGAGTGGTTGGCAAGGAATAAGTTAGCCCTAAATATTTATAGCATTGTTTCTGGAACAAAACACTCACTAAACCCTAAACCTCAATTAAATCTTGTAATAAATCATTTGGAAATTGAGCAAGTTGAGATGACAAAACTGCTTGGAGTAACACTGGATTGTAAACTGTCATGGTCAAAACATATTGATGCAGTAGTAGCTAAGATGGGGAGAAGTCTGTATATAATAAAGCAATGCTCTGCCTTCTTAACAACACTGTCAACAAGGCAGGTCCGACAGGACCTAGTTTTGTCGCGCCTTGACTACTGTTCAGTCGTGTGGTCAGATGCCACAAAAAAATTAAATGAAAAGAACAGGGCAGCACAGCTGACTCTTGGATGTACACAGAGAGCTTATATTAATCATATGCATGTCAATCTCTCCTGAATCAAAGTGGAGGAGAGATTGACTTCATCACTACTTTTATTTAGGAGAGGTATTGACATGTTGAATGCACCGAGCTGTCTGTCTAAACTACTGGCACACAGCTTGCACCCATGCATACCCCACAAGAGATCTCTTCACAGTCCCCAAGTCCATAACAGACTATGGGAGGCACACAGTACTACATAGAGCCATGACTACATGGAACTCTATTCCGCATCAAGTAACTGACACAAGCAGTAAAATTAGATAGAAAAACACCTTGTGGAACAGCGGAGACTGTGAACCAACAAACATTGGCACAGACACATGCATACGATAACATACGCACTATACATACACATGGATTTAGTACTGTAGATGTGTGGTAGTGGTGGAGTAGGGGCCTGAGGGTACACAGTGTGTTGTGAAATCTGTGAATGTATTGTAATGTTTTTTAAATGGTATAATCTGCCTTAATTTTGTTGGAACCCAGGAAGAGTAGCTGCTGTTTGTCAGCAGCTAATGGGGAACCATAATAAATGCAAATACAAAAGGTATTGTTTTCATGCTACTGTCATCAACAGAATAGGATATAATAGGATATAAAGCTGGGTGGATAACGCTTAACATTAAGTTACATTATTACACTGTAGTTATGTTTTATTGCACTGCAGTTAAGGTATAACTGATGGATTATATTGGTTAATATAATATTATGCACACGCACACATAATTATGGATTCCAAATGGATTATGAATTATAATCATTAATAGCTGCTTCGCGCATGGGACACTTTATGAAATATCTAGACTCTACAAGTTTGAATTGAAGTAGGTTGATGAGCATTTTATGTAGCTATTTTGTGTAGGCATCTTGAAATTGCATTTGTGTACCTGCATTGAATATACATTTACCAGTTAGAGTGTAACAATGCATAATTACAACATTAACTATCATGTAATAATGCAACTTAATGCAACGTAAAGTGTTGCCACATTCTCAAATTATAGTAAAATTATTATTATTAACATTAGCAACGAAATAGTAACAAACCATGTTTGAGAGAGAAAGGGAGAGGGAGTTGATTTAACTTTTAAACTTTGATTCAGTGTTATCATAGTATAGCCTACTATTAATAGACTAATAATAACATTTAATGGATGCGAATCCTATTCTGTGTCATTCAGGGTAACAAAATATTTTCATAGAGTATAACACCAGTACTTTCTATTAAAATACAATAACTTTGTTTTGTTGACTCAGAGACAAAAACAAATCTCAAAGCATGAATGAAAGATGTTTTCATAGATTTTTGCATTTTTTCAGTGTAAGGCAGGAGGTTTTTGTAAAAAACCTGCAACATATTTTGAGTTGTAGCCATGGCACATCACATATGTGGTATTCAAAATAAAATGTCTTTTTTTTGGTGGGTAGTTCTATTTCTGCCAGTCTAAGCATGGATATTTAACCTTGTGATTATGAAAAATGGACAAAAAAATGTATCAAATAAAAAACAGTAAGGTACATTTATTTGAAATCACAATAAAAATGAATTATTGGCTTTATTCTTGAATATAACTAATATGAGCATAGGTGACACTCCAACTAACATTTAAAAAAGCCTTTTAGGGAATTGTAATTGCTGTTTTGTTTTTTTGCTACTTTGAAAACCTTATACGTCTTTGACCCATCTACTAGCATGCCAACAGTTACGAAAGACATCCAGTCATTGCGCTAACGCTAGTTGGCAGTTGAACTAGCGCTAGTTAGCAACTTCCTTCAAGCTGCACACAGAGGCATAAAAATGGTGTCCACAAGTTCATTTGACTCTGGGGAAGTAGATAAAGGGATTCATTGCCAACATCCTGAAGTATCCCTTAAATGTGGAACTTGTACTAGTCTTTCTCAAACCCACAGTAGTTTGCAGCATCGTTAGGACTAGCAGTAATCATAGAACTCAAGAGAACTAGCAATGTTGTGTTATTGATTCAGATATGATTGTAAGTCCTCCGTGTAATCATGTGTACAGTACTGCTCTTCCATGGTGAATGAGGACTGCTAGCTCCCTTCTGCTCTCCCTCTTCCCTTTGCCGCCTTTTCTACTTTTACAGCATCCTTTTTTTCTCTGGCCTCTGGAGCATTCCCTCAGATAGAGGAGTCTGTCTGGCCGTCTCAGGAGTTCTCCTCCAGTGCTCTGCGGAAACTGAGCCGTTTGACGGAATCCCTTTGGATGGGACAGCAGAGAAGATGAGGAGGAGGAGAGAGAGGAGGAGAGGAAACTATTCAATTACATTTGCATGGGGGCATAGGCAACATGAAAATACAACACAGAAGCTGTCAGATTCTTTCAGATGACATAAGCAAGCAGGACTGGTAATAGGATTAACATGAAACTAAAACGAACATTCTTTAAAAAAATATTCAGGTATCAGTGGTGTTCCAAATGGAACTATTTTCTCTATATACAGTAGTGCACTACTTTGGACCAGGGGCCATAGTGGTATAGGGAATAGGGTGCCATTTGGGATGAAACCTAAACCTCCTCAGTTTCCAAATATTTCCCCTCACATTTGGGCCTGAATGGACTCAACCCTGCATTGCGCACTTTGATGATCCGTTACCTGTTCCCCAGGCGTGGTTTGATGGGTTTGTAGAGCTCGGGTATCTTCCTCTCCAGCATGGGCCGCAGGTTCTCTCTCAGACGGTTGTAGTTCTTCTTCAACTCCTGTTGGTACTCCTTCTGGTCTAACGTGATCAGGTGCTTGTTCTTCTCCACAGCCTCACCACACCTACAGAGGAACAGGGGGGGGGCATAGAACGTGTCCAAAATGGAACCCTATTCCCTATATACAGTAGACCAGGGTCCATAAAGTAGTGCACTATATACACTGTAGGGAATATGGTACCATTTGGGATATAACCATACTGTGGGCTGTGTCTCAAGTCTTGAATGAGTTCCTCTCCTCACTTTCATCACTCAACACTGACCTGACATTACTTTTCATTCATCTTCATGAGGATGTTCATGCATCCATTTCATTTCCTTATTTTCTTTTCATGCATTTCAGTTTATTTCCTGAACGAACTATGTGACCGACGTGGATTTGTCCCCAAATCAGTTCACATTGGCATTTAATAATTGTTTCACCTTATTAAGCAACCTGTGTGTCCACCTGTATTAGATGTTCAGTCTTTCTCTGAGCCTTGCTTCCTTTTTTAGTACAGGATTGCTCAAGGAAGGAAAGTGTATCTTGTAGTACTGTGCTGAGAGTGGCAGGGAGTATAGTGATCCATGCCCAAACACAGTACCCTGGGGTTGAACCTCATTTCAGAGGATAGGTACGGTACGGGGCCTGGTCTGCCCGCAGTCACAATTACAACATACATAATGGATGAACGAGGCAGAAGGAAATGGAAATATGAGGATGCTTATAAAACACATGGTTGCACTTCTCTCCCCTTTTAATGTAAGTAATATGAAAAATATAATCTAACAGAATACAGTAAATGCATAGGGACTGCTGAAAAAAAGGGGGCTGGGGGGAAAAAAGCATTTCACTCCCCCCCGAAAAACCTCAGTTGATGTGTTGCTACTAGCTAGCCATCATCCTTCCAGCCCAAATAGCAGCTTGAGAAGTGGATACATGGAATATAATGAGCTCGTGCAAACTTGCATGGATTATGGAAGAGAATAAAAGTTTCTGAAATGACAGTAAATATCTGCTGGCCTGCTTGCAGCCATCAACGTAGTTGGAATGTGACATGAGGGTTCCCAAATGAAAGCCACCTTTCGGAGGCAAACGATACGAGACACACATACACACAGAGACACACTCCCTGGACCAAATCACCATAGTCCCTGCCTCATCCTTTCAGACGGTTGGTTTAAATTATGTTTAAAATATTCAAACTAAAATGAAAGTCCCCAGGGAACAATAACGTTTTTCTGTTCCACGCAGCTGAGTGATATTAAAGGGGAAACAAGTTAATACGCCTGTCCTGTTGTGATTTAATACAACGTCTAGATTCCTTCAGTATCACCTAGGAATGTATTCCAGTAATAACACAATACCAAGACAGATGAGTGCATACATAGCTGATTTTTACTGTCATTCGCTTGCTTTTCCATGTCCACCATTTTGTATAATTATCATTTGTATTTATTTAATTAGGCAAATCAGTTAAGAACAAATTCTTATTTACAATGAAGGCCTACACCAACCAAACAACGTGGGACCAATTGTGGCCGGTTGTAATACAGCCTGGATTTGAACCAGGGTGTCTATAGTGACGCCTCTAGCACTGAGATGCAGTGCCGTAGACCACTGCGCCACTCGGGAGCCCAATAGTACCATGCAACAGTACTACTAAAACTATTTCAAACCATTAATGCCAGAAATATATACAGTGAGGGAAAAAAAGTATTTGATCCCCTGCTGATTTTGTACGTTTTCCCACTGACAAAGAAATGATCCGTCTATAATTTTAATGATGGGTTTATTTGAACAGTGAGAGACAGAATAACAACAACAAAATCCAGAAAAACACATGTCAAAAATGTTATAAATTGATTTGCATTTTAATGAGGGAAATAAGTATTTGACCCCTCTGCAAAACCTGACTTAGTACTTGGTGGCAAAACCCTTGTTGGCAATCACAGAGGTCAGACGTTTCTTCTAGTTACATTTACATTACATTTAAGTCATTTAGCAGACGCTCTTATCCAGAACGACTTACAAATTGGCCACTAGGTTTGCACACATGTCAGGAGGGATTTTGTCCCACTCCTCTTTGCAGATCTTCTCCAAGTCATTAAGGTTTCGAGGCTGACGTTTGGCAACTCGAACCTTCAGCTCCCTCCATAGATTTTCTATGGGATTACGTTCTGGAGACTGGCTAGGCTACTCCAGGACCTTAATGTGCTTCTTCTTGAGCCACTCCTTTGTTGCCTTGGCCATGTGTTTTGGGTCATTGTCATGCTGGAATACCCATCCACGACCCATTTTCAATGCCCTGGCTGAGGGAAGGAGGTTCTCACACCCAAGATTTGACGGTACATGGCCCGTCCATCGTCCCTTTGATGCGGTGAAGTTGTCCTGTCCCCTTAGCAGAAAAACACCCCAAAGCATAATGTTTCCACCTCCATGTTTGATGATGTGGATGGTGTTCTTGGGGTCATAGGCAGCATTCCTCCTCGTCCAAACACGGCGAGTTGAGTTGATGCCAAAGAGCTCCATTTTGGTCTCATCTGACCACAACACTTTCAACCAGTTGTCCTCAATCATTCAGATGTTCATTGGCAAACTTCAGAAGGCATGTATATGTGCTTTCTTGAGCAGGGGGACCTTGTGGGCGCTACAGGATTTCAGTCCTTCATGGAGTAGTGTGTTACCTCTTGGTGACTATGGTCACAGCTGCCTTGAGATCATTGACAAGATCCTCCCTTGTAGTTCTGGGCTGATTCCTCACCGTTCTCATGATCATTGCAACTCCACAAGGTGAGATCTTGCATGGAGCCCCAGGCCGAGGGAGATTGACAGATCTTTTGTGTTTCTTCCATTTGCGAATATTCACAACTGTCGTCACCTTCTCACCAAGTTGCTTGGCGATGGTTTTGTAGCCCATTCCAGCCTTGTGTAGATCTACAATCTTGTCCCTGACATCCTTGGAGAGCTCTTTGGTCTTGGCCATGGTGGTGAGTTTGAAATCTGATTGATTGCTTCTTTGGACAGGTGTCTTTTATACAGGTAACAAACTGAGATTAGGAGCGCTCCCATTTAGAGTATGCTCCTAATCTCAGCTCGTTACCTGTATAAAAGACACCTGGGAGCCAGAAACCTTTCTGGTTGAGAGGGGGTCAAATACTTATTTTAATGCAAGTCAAGTTATAACATTTTTGACATGCGTTTTTAAAAATTATTTTTGTAGTTATTCTGTCTCACACTATTCAAATAAACCTACCATTAAAATGATAGACTGATAATTTCTTTGTCAGTGGGCAAACATACAAAATCAGCAGGGGATCAAATACTTTTTTCCCCTCACTGTATTCCACCACAAAATGTACTATTACCGGCATTGAAAATGAGTGTAAACTTTGGGGAAAAGATGGAGGATGGAACTACACCCAAAACAAGTGTCAGAGCAAGATCAAAGGTGAGAGCACAACGTGTAAGTTATGTATTTCTCATCACTGGCTGGTAGGCGTGGATTGCAGTTGCACGGTAGTGTTTGGCTCTCACCTCATGATGAACTCTTTGAAACACAGGCGCAGTTTGTTGTGGTGGCGGAAGAGCTTGGGGTCTGCTGGGATCTCATTCAGAAAGACCTGGGCCACCTCCAACGGTCCCTGCGCGCGCGCGCACACACACACACACACACACACACACACACACACACACACACACACACACACACACACACACACACACACACACACACACACACACACACACACACACACACACACACACACACACACACACACACACACACACACACACACACACACACACGAGAGAGAGCGTGAAGGATGGAAGGAAAAGAGGGGAGCAATGATGAATGCCTTGCTTTCATTAGAGGAAACTTCATTAGAGGAAAGGACTTCCTAACTGAATACTCAGTAACGACTTTCATTAGAGGAAACAACTTCCTAACTGAATACTCAGTAATGACTTTCATTAGAGGAAACTAACTGAATACTCAGTAATGACTTTCATTAGAGGAAAATAACTGAATACTCAGTAATGACTTTCATTAGAGGAAACAACTTCCTAACTGAATACTCAGTAATGACTATCATTAGAGGAAACTACTTCCTAACTGAATACTCAGTAATGACTTTCATTAGAGGAAACTACTTCCTAACTGAATACTCAGTAATGACTTTCATTAGAGGAAACTAACTGAATACTCAGTAATGACTTTCATTAGAGGAAACTACTTCCTAACTGAATACTCAGTAATGACTTTCATTAGAGGAAACAACTTCCTAACTGAATACTCAGTAATGACTTTCATTAGAGGAAACTAACTGAATACTCAGTAATGACTTTCATTAGAGGAAACTACTTTCTAACTGAATACTCAGTAATGACTTTCATTAGAGGAAACTAACTGAATACTCAGTAATGACTTTCATTAGAGGAAACAACTTCCTAACTGAATACTCAGTAATGACTTTCATTAGAGGAAACTAACTGAATACTCAGTAATGACTTTCATTAGAGGAAACAACTTCCTAACTGAATACTCAGTAATGACTTTCATTAGAGGAAACTAACTGAATACTCAGTAATGACTTTCATTAGAGGAAACTAACTGAATACTCAGTAATGACTTTCATTAGAGGAAACTACTTTCTAACTGAATACTCAGTAATGACTTTCATTAGAGGAAACAACTTCCTAACTGAATACTCAGTAATGACTTTCATTAGAGGAAACAACTTCCTAACTGAATACTCAGTAATGACTTTCATTCAAATCAAATCAAATCAAATCAAATTTTATTTGTCACATACACATGGTTAGCAGATGTTAATGCGAGTGTAGCGAAATGCTTGTGCTTCTAGTTCCGACAATGCAGTGATAACCAACAAGTAATCTAACTAACAATTCCAAAACTACTGTCTTATACACAGTGTAAGGGGATAAGGAACATGTACATAAGGATATATGAATGAGTGATGGTACAGAGCAGCATACAGTAGATGGTATCGAGTACAGTATATACATATGAGATGAGTGTGTAGACAAAGTAAACAAAGTGGCATAGTTAAAGTGGCTAGTGATACATGTGTTACATAAGGATGCAGTCGATGTTGTAGAGTACAGTATATACATATGCATATGAGATGAATAATGTAGGGTAAGTAACATTATATAAGGTAGCATTGTTTAAAGTGGCTAGTGATATATTTACATCATTTCCATCAATTCCCATTATTAAAATGGCTGGAGTTGGGTCAGTGTCAGTGTGTTGGCTGCAGCCACTCAATGTTAGTGGTGGCTATTTAACAGTCTGATGGCCTTGAGATAGAAGCTGTTTTTCAGTCTCTCGGTCCCAGCTTTGATGCACCTGTACTGACCTCGCCTTCTGGATGATAGCGGGGTGAACAGGCAGTGGTTCGGGTGGTTGATGTCCTTGATGATCTTTATGGCCTTCCTGTAACAACGGGTGGTGTAGGTGTCCTGGAGGGCAGGTAGTTTGCCCCGGTGATGCGTTGTGCAGTCCTCACTACCCTCTGGAGAGCCTTACGGTTGAGGGCGGAGCAGTTGCCGTACCAGGCGGTGATACAGCCCGCCAGGATGCTCTCGATTGTGCATCTGTAGAAGTTTGTGAGTGCTTTTGGTAACAAGCCAAATTTTTTCAGCCTCCTGAGGTTGAATAGGCGCTGCTGCGCCTTCTTCACGACGCTGTCAGTGTGAGTGGACCAATTCAGTTTGTCTGTGATGTGTATGCCGAGGAACTTAAAACTAGCTACCCTCTCCACTACTGTTCCATCGATGTGGATAGGGGGGTGTTCCCTCTGCTGTTTCCTGAAGTCCACAATCATCTCCTTAGTTTTGTTGACGTTGAGTGTGAGGTTATTTTCCTGACACCACACTCCAAGGGCCCTCACCTCCTCCCTGTAGGCCGTCTCGTCGTTGTTGGTAATCAAGCCTACCACTGTTGTGTCGTCCGCAAACTTGATGATTGAGTTGGAGGCGTGCGTGGCCACGCAGTCGTGGGTGAACAGGGAGTACAGGAGAGGGCTCAGAACGCACCCTTGTGGGGCCCCGTGTTGAGGATCAGCGGGGAGGAGATGTTGTTGCCTACCCTCACCACCTGGGGGCGGCCCGTCAGGAAGTCCAGTACCCAGTTGCACAGGGCGGGGTCGAGACCCAGGGTCTCGAGCTTGATGACGAGCTTGGAGGGTACTATGGTGTTGAATGCCGAGCTGTAGTCGATGAACAGCATTCTCACATAGGTATTCCTCTTGTCCAGGTGGGTAAGGGCAGTGTGCAGTGTGGTTGAGATTGCATCGTCTGTGGACCTATTTGGGCGGTAAGCAAATTGGAGTGGGTCTAGGGTGTCAGGTAGGGTGGAGGTGATATGGTCCTTGACTAGTCTCTCAAAGCACTTCATGATGACGGAAGTGAGTGCTACGGGGCGGTAGTCGTTTAGCTCAGTTACCTTAGCTTTCTTGGGAACAGGAACAATGGTGGCCCTCTTGAAGCATGTGGGAACAGCAGACTGGTATAGGGATTGATTGAATATGTCCGTAAACACACCGGCCAGCTGGTCTGCGCATGCTCGGAGGGCGCGGCTGGGGATGCCGTCTGGGCCTGCAGCCTTGCGAGGGTTAACACGTTTAAATGTCTTACTCACCTCGGCTGCAGTGAAGGAGAGACTGCATGTTTCCGTTGCAGGCCGTGTCAGTGGCACTGTATTGTCCTCAAAGCGGGCAAAAAAGTTATTTAGTCTGCCTGGGAGCAAGACATCCTGGTCCGTGACTGGGCTGGATTTCATCTTGTAGTCCGTGATTGACTGTAGACCCTGCCACATGCCTCTTGTGTCTGAGCCATTGAATTGAGATTCCACTTTGTCTCTGTACTGACGCTTAGCTTGTTTGATAGCCTTACGGAGGGAATAGCTGCACTGTTTGTATTCAGTCATGTTGCCAGACACCTTGCCCTGATTAAAAGCAGTGGTTCGCGCTTTCAGTTTCACGCGAATGCTGCCATCAATCCACGGTTTCTGGTTAGGGAATGTTTTTATCGTTGCTATGGGAACGACATCTTCGACGCACGTTCTAATGAACTCGCACACCGAATCAGCGTATTCGTCAATATTCCCATCTGACGCAATACGAAACATGTCCCAGTCCACGTGATGGAAGCAGTCTTGGAGTGTAGAGTCAGCTTGTTCTGACCAGCGTTGGACAGACCTCAGCGTGGGAGCCTCTTGTTTTAATTTCTAGAGGAAACTAGAGGAAACTAACTGAATACTCAGTAATGACTTTCATTAGAGGAAACTACTTTCTAACTGAATACTCAGTAATGACTTTCATTAGAGGAAACTACTTTCTAACTGAATACTCAGTAATGACTTTCATTAGAGGAAACTACTTTCTAACTGAATACTCAGTAATGACTTTCATTAGAGGAAACTACTTCCTAACTGAATACTCAGTAATGACTTTCATTAGAGGAAACTACTTCCTAACTGAATACTCAGTAATGACTTTCATTAGAGGAAACAACTTCCTAACTGAATACTCAGTAATGACTTTCATTAGAGGAAACTACTTCCTAACTGAATACTCAGTAATGACTTTCATTGGAGGAAACAACTTCCTAACTGAATACTCAGTAATGACTTTCATTAGAGGAAACTACTTCCTAACTGAATACTCAGTAATGACTTTCATTAGAGGAAACTACTTCCTAACTGAATACTCAGTAATGACTTTCATTGGAGGAAACAACTTCCTAACTGAATACTCAGTAATGACTTTCATTAGAGGAAACTACTTCCTAACTGAATACTCAGTAATGACTTTCATTAGAGGAAACTACTTCCTAACTGAATACTCAGTAATGACTTTCATTAGAGGAAACAACTTCCTAACTGAATACTCAGTAATGACTTTCATTAGAGGAAACTACTTCCTAACTGAATACTCAGTAATGACTTTCATTAGAGGAAACTAACTGAATACTCAGTAATGACTTTCATTAGAGGAAACTACTTTCTAACTGAATACTCAGTAATGACTTTCATTAGAGGAAACAACTTCCTAACTGAATACTCAGTAATGACTTTCATTAGAGGAAACTAACTGAATACTCAGTAATGACTTTCATTAGAGGAAACTACTTTCTAACTGAATACTCAGTAATGACTTTCATTAGAGGAAACAACTTCCTAACTGAATACTCAGTAATGACTTTCATTAGAGGAAACAACTTCCTAACTGAATACTCAGTAATGACTTTCATTAGAGGAAACTACTTCCTAACTGAATACTCAGTAATGACTTTCATTAGAGGAAACAACTTCCTAACTGAATACTCAGTAATGACTTTCATTAGAGGAAACTACTTCCTAACTGAATACTCAGTAATGACTTTCATTAGAGGAAACTACTTCCTAACTGAATACTCAGTAATGACTTTCATTGGAGGAAACTAACTGAATACTCCGTAATGACTTTCATTAGAGGAAAATAACTGAATACTCAGTAATGACTTTCATTAGAGGAAACTAACTGAATACTCAGTAATGACTTTCATTAGAGGAAACTAACTGAATACTCAGTAATGACTTTCATTAGAGGAAACTAACTGAATACTCAGTAATGACTTTCATTACAGGAAACTACTTTCTAACTGAATACTCAGTAATGACTTTCATTAGAGGAAACAACTTCCTAACTGAATACTCAGTAATGACTTTCATTAGAGGAAACTACTTCCTAACTGAATACTCAGTAATGACTTTCATTTGAGGACACTAACTGAATACTCCGCAATGACTTTCATTAGAGGAAAATAACTGAATACTCAGTAATGACTTTCATTAGAGGAAACAACTTCCTAACTGAATACTCAGTAATGACTTTCATTAGAGGAAACTAACTGAATACTCAGTAATGACTTTCATTAGAGGAAAATAACTGAATACTCAGTAATGACTTTCATTAGAGGAAACAACTTCCTAACTGAATACTCAGTAATGACTTTCATTAGAGGAAACTACTTCCTAACTGAATACTCAGTAATAACTTTCATTGGAGGAAACAACTTCCTAACTGAATACTCAGTAATGACTTTCATTGGAGGAAACAACTTCCTAACTGAATACTCAGTAATGACTTTCATTAGAGGAAACTACTTCCTAACTGAATACTCAGTAATGACTTTCATTAGAGGAAACTAACTGAATACTCAGTAATGACTTTCATTGGAGGAAACAACTTCCTAACTGAATACTCAGTAATGACTTTCATTAGAGGAAACTACTTCCTAACTGAATACTCAGTAATGACTTTCATTGGAGGAAACAACTTCCTAACTGAATACTCAGTAATGACTTTCATTAGAGGAAACTACTTCCTAACTGAATACTCAGTAATGACTTTCATTGGAGGAAACAACTTCCTAACTGAATACTCAGTAATGACTTTCATTGGAGGAAACTACTTCCTAACTGAATACTCAGTAATGACTTTCATTAGAGGAAACTACTTCCTAACTGAATACTCAGTAATGACTTTCATTGGAGGAAACTAACTGAATACTCCGTAATGACTTTCATTAGAGGAAACTACTTCCTAACTGAATACTCAGTAATGACTTTCATTGGAGGAAACTAACTGAATACTCCGTAATGACTTTCATTAGAGGAAACTACTTTCTAACTGAATACTCAGTAATGACTTTCATTAGAGGAAACTACTTCCTAACTGAATACTCAGTAATGACTTTCATTGGAGGAAACTAACTGAATACTCCGCAATGACTTTCATTAGAGGAAAATAACTGAATACTCAGTAATGACTTTCATTAGAGGAAACAACTTCCTAACTGAATACTCAGTAATGACTTTCATTAGAGGAAACTACTTCCTAACTGAATACTCAGTAATGACTTTCATTGGAGGAAACTAACTGAATACTCCGCAATGACTTTCATTAGAGGAAAATAACTGAATACTCAGTAATGACTTTCATTAGAGGAAACAACTTCCTAACTGAATACTCAGTAATGACTTTCATTAGAGGAAACTAACTGAATACTCAGTAATGACTTTCATTAGAGGAAAATAACTGAATACTCAGTAATGACTTTCATTAGAGGAAACTACTTCCTAACTGAATACTCCGTAATGACTTTCATTAGAGGAAACTACTTCCTAACTGAATACTCCGTAATGACTTTCATTAGAGGAAACTACTTTCTAACTGAATACTCAGTAATGACTTTCATTGGAGGAAACTAACTGAATACTCCGTAATGACTTTCATTAGAGGAAACTAACTGAATACTCAGTAATGACTTTCATTAGAGGAAACTAACTGAATACTCAGTAATGACTTTCATTAGAGGAAACTAACTGAATACTCAGTAATGACTTTCATTAGAGGAAACTAACTGAATACTCAGTAATGACTTTCATTAGAGGAAACTAACTGAATACTCAGTAATGACTTTCATTAGAGGAAACTAACTGAATACTCAGTAATGACTTTCATTAGAGGAAACTAACTGAATACTCAGTAATGACTTTCATTAGAGGAAACTAACTGAATACTCAGTAATGACTTTCATTAGAGGAAACTAACTGAATACTCAGTAATGACTTTCATTAGAGGAAACTAACTGAATACTCAGTAATGACTTTCATTAGAGGAAACTAACTGAATACTCAGTAATGACTTTCATTAGAGGAAACTAACTGAATACTCAGTAATGAATGTGTTCCAAACAGCCCCCTATTTCATAGATAGTGGACTTCATTTGACCAGAGCCCATTACATAAGGAATATGGTGCCATATGATACGCAGCCAAAGTGTCCAAAGGCCACACTGTTCAGCCAGGACATAAGGAAGAGATCAGATGAAGGAGACCCTGATTAGCCTGATCGCTGTGTGGCTAATGTCACCACTAACCCTGCCTACAAGCAGCCATTTGGCTCCCATTCATTCCCTCTCTGGGATCGTGTTATCCTAACTTATATTTATCATGAAACCACAGCACGCTCACATGGCCAGGCTTTAGAATGCTCATCGGGGTTCATTCACAAACATATGTGCTTAGACTAGGGCCTGCAGAGACGGACGGACAGCGGGGAGCCATCCCTCTCTACTGATTAGGACCAGGGCTGTGTTTGTTTATGGACAGCATGAACATTAAGGTTGCTGTCAGAATAGACTATACAAAAGAGAGCTGGGGCCTGGTGTAACTACATCATTACTTTAGCGTTTAGCCAACCGTTTGACGGGAGCTGTAAGCCATCAGATCAAAGGGTTTCAGTGTTTAGCGCAGACATGAAAGAAGAGGTTGTGAATGAAGGTTTTAACAGAATCAGCCGAGGCACTGTACAGACGATGTTATGGTTGAACTGGACTCTGAGGTATCATGTCTCCCACCTGCTCTTTATCAAGTTACTTACTAACTTCCTAGATTGGATGTTTCCTCAAGGTTAGTGGTGAGGATTCAGGAGAATACAACTCACACCTACGAGATACACTATGCCATCACTTCAGTTGGCTTTTCACACTTGTTTTTCCTCTTCATTTGATGTGTGGAGTCAATGAGTAACTTTCAAATCAGTAATGTTAATGTTAAAAATGCCAGTATGGGGGACGCAGAAAAATGTATTCCTTTGGGGTCAGGACAGGTGGCTGGAGGTACCTGGTTGACGGTGGCTCCCACAGAGCCTTGTAGAAGCATCTGGAGCATCTTAGCATCGGGACGCTCTCTGTGTGTGGCTACTGCTAGCTCCCTGGTCTTCTTCTGCATGTCCTCGATGGCCACCTCAATGGGAGTCAGGTCAAACTGGAGATGGGAGGATGAGAAGGAAGGAGAGGCAAAGAAAGTGAAAAGGTACAAGTTATATTTGGACAGATAAATAAACAAATTAATCTGTCTCATTGGCTAAGAGTCATTAACGATCAAAAAAGCAAAGTTGAACCCAATATTGAAAAGCCGTGTCTAAATAGGCTTTGTTCTACCAGCATACCTCTTCTTTCTGGATGACGTTGATGCGTGTCTTGATGTAGGGGAAGGTGTGCATGGTGGTGAGGATGGTCTTCCTCTTGTACTGCTCGTTGAGCTCACCACGCGGCCGCCCGGCCTTTGTGAAGGGCGTGGTGTACATGAAGCGACGCAAGTTGAAGTTCTTCTCAAAGTTGGTCAGGCGGTCTTTCATCTCATAGTCATCAAAGAAGGGCTCCACGTAGGTGATCTGTATGTAGGCCTGTGGGAGGGAGAGAGAGAGAGAGTGAACGGAGGGGTGGAGAATGAGAGAAAAAGCGAGTGAGGGGATAAAAGTGGAGATCCATCTAGTTGTTTGTGAATGTTCCTCTCAATAATTTGACATTCAAACAACTAGATGCATCTCTACTTTTATGCGAGTCAGAAGGTAGTGAAAAGGGACACAGCAGGAACACAGGATGGTTTGGTGGTGTACTGTCATATACTGTACCTTGTTAGCATCCAGTTTGCTTCTGTCTATGTCTTTGGAGTCTTTGATCATCTCCAGGGCATCGCCAAAACACTGACTGTAGAAGTTCTACAACACCAATAGATACAGTACGCCTATGAATAGATGCAGTGCTCCTATGAATAGATGCAGTGCTCCTATGAATAGATGCAGTGCTCCTATGAATAGATGCAGTGCTCCTATGAATAGATGCAGTGCTCCTATGAATAGATGCAGTGCTCCTATGAATAGATGCAGTGCTCCTATGAATAGATGCAGTGCTCCTATGAATAGATGCAGTGCTCCTATGAATAGATGCAGTGCTCCTATGAATAGATGCAGTGCTCCTATGAATAGATGCAGTACTCCTATGAATAGATGCAGTACTCCTATGAATAGATGCAGTACTCCTATGAATAGATGCAGTACTCCTATGAATAGATGCAGTACTCCTATGAATAGATGCAGTACTCCTATGAATAGATGCAGTACTCTTATGAATAGATGCAGTACTCCTATGAATAGATGCAGTACTCCTATGAATAGATGCAGTACTCCTGTGAATAAATGCAGTATTCCTGTGAATAAATGCTGTACTAATATGAATAAATGCTGTACTAATATGAATAAATGCAGTACTAATATGAATAAATGCAGTACTCGTGAATATAAGCAGTATTCGTATGAATAGATGCAGTATTCATTTGAATAGATGCAGTATTCATTTGAATAGATGCAGTATTTATTTGAATAGATGCAATACTCATTTGAATAGATGCAATACTCATTTGAATAGATGCAATACTCATTTGAATAGATGCAATACTCATTTGAATAGATGCAATACTCATTTGAATAGATGCAGTTTTTATATCCATGCAGTAAAAGCATGCACCCATGAACGCACAGACACACACGCACGCAGACACAAGCTCTCTCTCAGTTACCTCCAGTCTGTGGGATATCTCTGGCAGGTGGGTGATCCCTGGCTCCTTGTAAACAAACTCCTGTTCGTCCAGGTCTCCAAACTTGGCCCCATAAAAACCCACCCGGAAATACGTCCCAAACATCCTCTTATGGCCCTGCGACGTGAAAGCGACTTGTAACATTATATACAAAAAAAGAATAATTAACATCCAAGTGAATAAAATAGGTAGACAGCTTTCCTCCAAATACAGCACATCAATGTCCAACTGTAATCATTTCACTATAATTCTAAGTACTTCATGTGTATTGTGACTGTATTCCCTTCATATAGAGTAGTCCACGCTGATGTCGGTCTGTACCTTCTGAATGATGTTGTCGAAGGCTCTCTGGAGTTTCTCGTGAGTAGAGACCAGCTCCCGGAAATCTCTGTGAGCCTCCAGAACAGGCATTATGATCTTATACACTTCATTCACTGTCTCATACAGACCACCCTGAAAACAAAGCAAGAACACACTATTATCACCAGTATTGAGTGTCTTTATGTGAGTGCAGCAGTACCATCATTCAGGATCCGCTTTTGTTTGTTTGTGTGTCTTACGTTGCTGAAGAGTTCCGCAGCCTGCTTCAGTAGGCCCACCAGACCACTGGTGGTGAAGTATTGTCCTGAACAGACACCGTCCTCATCTGGGGACAGTATGTCATCTGATACCGCGGACTCCTCCAGCACATTGGGAGAGATGTTCTATAGAAGCAACCAACCAATCAGACTCATCCGGTATGTTACAAATGGGAATCAATCATCAGGTATTACTGACAGCTTTGTTTTTCACAACAAAAAAAACGAAGTCATGAAGTGATTAAGCAAGACAGCAGCCAAACAATGAAACATTACATTGAGTATACAGTTCCCCTTTATGGCAACAGACCATAGTGAGTGAGTGAGTGAGTGAGTGAGTGAGTGAGTGAGTGAGTGAGTGAGTGAGTGAGTGAGTGAGTGAGTGAGTGAGTGAGTGAGTGAGTGAGTGAGTGAGTGAGTGAGTGAGTGAGTGAGTGAGTGAGTGAGCAGTCTAGGTACACACCTGAAAGGTGACACTGCCCACAGGTAGGTATTTGTGGTCCTCCAGCATGCTGAGGTATTCAGCCACCAGGGCTGCAGCATGGACCAGACACATGGCCGACTCGGTAAAACACTTCCTGTTCTTGTGTTTTTCCGCCATGTTCTGCAGCCAGGTCAACCTCAGGTCAGGAGACGTCTGGTAACCCTTCGCTATCCTGGAGACAGAAGGAGGGAGAGGGGGAGTGATGCTGAAATCCAAACCAACCCCAGTACTCAAGCTCTTAGGTACTCCTGTAGATCTGGGACTGTATTCATAAAACTTCTCAGAGAAGAAATGCTGATCTAGGATCAGTTTTCCATTTTAGATTATAATGAACGGACGGTGGGACCTGATTCTAGATTTGTGTATACGGGTCCTGTAATCAGTTATAATAATGTGTTCTCCTTGCATCCTGTTAGGCTGGGAGGTCAGTGAGTGAATGGTTTGGGGTGAGGGAAGCATTTGAGGAGGGCTGGGAGTCAGTTTTAGGTAGCATAACCTTTTACAGATGCTTGGCTTATGCAGAATGAAAAACAAGAATGTTTTTGTAGACATGCAGAATGTAAGCAGATGACACATGCACAGAGAGTCTGCATTCACACCCACACAAACTCGGTATAGATTTACATACACATGGATTTACATGTCCCAAACTGCTACCACATGGTTTCCATAGTGAGGAACAAACAGAGAAGAAACCAATCCACAAAGAATTGAATAGGAACCAGGAGAAAAACATACACAGAGCCCTACAGCAGGAGTGAAAGAGGGAGTGAGTGAGTACCTGTACATGAGGTCCATGAGCATCTCTGGGTCTTCCTGGAACTCTCTCATCTTCACCGTGTCTGACAGGATACTGTTTAAGTTCCTCAGCAGCTCATCCACCTACACAATATCACCAGGGTTGATATCAACATGTCTGTGTGTGTGTGTGTGTGTGTGTGTGTGTGTGTGTGTGTGTGTGTGTGTGTGTGTGTGTGTGTGTGTGTGTGTGTGTGTGTGTGTGTGTGTGTGTGTGTGTGTGTGTGTGTGTGTGTGTGTGTGTGTGTGTGTGTGTGTACCTGTGAGGGCAGCGGTGTGTTCTGCATCTCTGTGTCCTCCTCTGCATAGGCCAGTATGGTGCGTAGGGACCTGCGGAGGTACTCCTCATGGAAGTCCGAGGACTTCCCCACCAGAGAGGCTAGAGACATAGTCACCTGCATCTTCACCCGGGAGAAGTTCTACACAGCACAGAGAGAGCGAGAGGAACAGGGGCAGGAGTATCTGGGGTTAGGTGGGACCTAGACTGCGTCCCAAATAGCACCCCATTACATACATAGTGCAGTACTTTTTTAAATGGCCCATCTCTGTAGACAGAGAGGAACCTTTCCTGTGGCCCTCTGTCTATCTCTGTAGAGGGGGATTTGACAAGGAGGCCCATACTCATAATCAGGACTTGGAGTGGAAGGACATTAACACAGGCTGGCTGTATTAATAAAAAACTCAACTATAAAAAGCATATATTAAAGAATGATATGACATTGCTCAGTCATGTATTGGCTAATAAAGTAGACTTTAGGGTTGTCAATATTCTACTTGTCTAGGTCTGTCTCCCTCTGCCTTATTCTCTGAACCTCTCTCTCTGTCCCTTTCTTTGAATCTCTCTTGCTCTGTCTCCTTCACCCTCTATCTGAATCTCTGTCTCCCTCTCCTGCTCTCTGAATCTCTCTCCCCCTCTCCTTCTCCTTCTCCCTCTCTGAATCGCTCTCGCTGTCTCTGTCTCCTTTTCACTACTATCTCTGTCTCTTTCTCCTTATCATGTTCTTTCTCGGGCAGTCCAGTTGTTGCTGGGGGGAGTCACAGAGTTTCCTCCAGGTAACGGAGGTCTTGGCGCTGACATGTTTGTGTGTGTGTGTGTGTGTGTGTGTGTGTGTGTGTGTGTGTGTGTGTGTGTGTGTGTGTGTGTGTGTGTGTGTGTGTGTGTATATATATATATAACCCCATCCATCTCTGCCATCATCTGCAAAGCGAGAAATTATCTCCCATTAGCTGAGACATAATCACCTATGGATCATCTCTACGGCCCCATTCTGTTAAACCGAGTGTGGCGCCAAGCCTGATACGTTTTGTGTGTGTGTGTCTTCCCTGTGCTGGGGTCACTATCACTGAGTGATGGTGTTATTCCTTGTTTCTTTCCATCCTTCTCTCTGCCTTTCTCTTACCTACAACCAGGTTTCCTTCCAACCTTATGCTGGATAACCCTTCCCCTACCCTTCCCTCCCTACCTCCCTCTCACCCGCCCTACCCCTCACCCTACCTCCCTCTCGCCCTACCCCTCCCTCCCTCCCTCCCGCACTACCCTTCCCTACCTTTCACTGGCCCTACCCCTCCCTCCCTCCCTCCCACACTATCCCTCCCTCCCTCTCACCCTACCCTCCCTCCCTCCCCGCCCTACCCTCCCGCCCTACCCATCCCTCCCTCCCTCAACCTACCCTCCCTCCCGCCCCTACCCCTCCCTCACTCTCACCCTGCCCCTCCCTCACTCCCTCCCGCACTACCCTTTCCTCCCTCCCTCCCTCTCACCCGCCCTACCCCTCCCTCCTTCTCACTCTACCCCTCCCTCCCTCCCACACTACCCTTCCCTCCCTTCCGCCCTACCCCTCACCCTACCTCCCTCTCGCCCTACCCTACCTCCCTCTGTATTCTCTGACGGGCCGCCCATAGGTGGTGAAGGTAGAAAATAACACCTCCACTTCGCTGATCCTCAACAGTGGGGCCCCACAAGGATGCATGCTCAGCCCCCTCCTGTACTCCCTGTTCACCCATGACTGTGTGGCCACACACACCTCCAACTCAATCATCAAGTTTGCAGACGACACAACAGTAGTAGGCCTGATTACCAACAATGGCGAGACAGCCTACAGGGAGGAGGTGAGGGCCCTGGGAGTGTGGTGCCAGGAAAATAACCCTCACCAAATGTTTTAAAAAACTAAGGAGCTGATCGTGGACTTCAGGAAACAGCAGAGGGAACACCCCCCTATCCACATCGACGGGACCGCAGTGGAGAAGGTGGAAAGCTTCAAGTTCCTTGGTGTACACATCACTGACAAACTGAAATGGTCCACCCACACAGACAGTGTGGTGAAGAAGGCGCAACAATGCCTCTTCAAACTCAAGAGACTGAAGAAATTTGGCTTGTCACCTAAAACCCTCACAAACCTTTACAGATGCACAATTGAGAGCATCCTGTCAGGCTGTATCAATGCCTGGTATGGCAACTGCACCACCTGCGACTGCAGGGCTCTCCAGAGGGAAGTGGGGTTTGCCGAACGCAACACTGGGGGCAGGCTACCTGCCCTTCAGGACACCTGGGGAGGGTGTTGGCTGGTCGGGTGGGGAGGGTGTTGGCT